>NC_090271.1:227122211-227424545 GCF_040414725.1 Anabrus simplex | reverse complement strand
TCTAGTGAACTCTATTACGCTTCCGCTATGCCTTCGCGAAACATACAGTAGGTTGAAGATCGAATGTGGTGCAACTAGGACGATGTCACAGAGGCTAGACATACAAGATGGCATGGCTTGAACGATGTCACAGCGTGTTTAACAAGGCTACAAAGACTATCTTCACAAGACAAGGCCAGTGGAAAAACCGTTGGTCTGGATTGGTGAGGTCCGGTTAGTTGGTAACCGTTGTGCTTGGGGGGGGGGGGGGGGGCGAGCAAAGATAATCTGGGGTTCGTAAGCTCTAGCATTCCATCTAGAGTTTTGCTAAATTGTGACAAAAAGTAAGTTTATGGGCGCATGCCACGACAATCTCAAATAACGAGGTTTTCTAATTTTTAACGAGGGTGACAGCCTTGTGGGAACACATGATGCAGTATCACTGCAGGCAACAGAAAATAGTCTTCATGACACCTGACCCGGCTGACCAAAGCCGGTGAATAGCAACATACAAAATGTTCAAAAATCTGAGATTTATAGTGCCTCCGTTTTAATTCTTCTATATATATATATATAAGAACACTGCTAGAGGCAGCTTGGTGAGTTTCTGGCAAGGTTCTCTCCTCTACGCTACTCAGGTATCATTTCGCGTCATTTTCATGATTTTTTTCACCCAGCGTACTCTACAGGAAGCTGCCAGATTATAATTGAACATTTTTGAGGACATATTTCCATGTAAATTACGAATGCGTACTTCTAGAAACATCACCTCTAATAGTCTTTATCTTTTTTTAATGAAACGAATGCATGTTTATACTGTCCGACTCGTTGGCTGAATGGTCAGCGTACTGGCCTTCGGTTCACAGGGTCCCGGGTTAGATTCCCGGTCGGGTAGGGGATTTTAACCTTAATTGGTTAATTCCAATGGCTCGGGGGCTGGGTGTGTGTGGCGTTTTCCGCATTAGAAATCATCCTAGGTAAGGCCCCCATCTTCACAGACATGCAGGTCGCCTAACAGACCGTCTACGAGAAAAAGACCTACACCAGGTCTCCCCGGAGGCCATACGCCATTATTATGTTTAAACCAAGCATTATTGCCAACTAGCCCAGCTGTAGGAATATAAAAACATTGTAATTTATGTAAATGTTATTTTTCAGATCAAATGTGAAAAAATACCATATAGATCAACACAGAAATACTGCGATGTATTTGACACGAGTACAGGAAGCGTTGTCATCGCAGCTTTTCTACCAGTCCACTGAACAGCGACCAACAACAATTTTCTATAGACCTGTGCACTGCAATGATGGGAGCTAATATCCCCCCTACATAAACTGGAGCATCTTCAAACTTCAGCAAGCTTCCGGGAGCAATCACCGAGTAGAAACTAGTGGCTTTCACCCTGTGGAGTCATTTAGGGTTGTGGAAGAAGTTAAGAGAAATTTTGACCGAACCTCTGGAAAGGTAGCCGTTCTCAGCAAAAAGTTCCATAAGAGTCCTGCAGCAGAATTCAGGATGGAAAACGACGGTAAAAGTAGCCAGGGTACTATGAGGTGAGGTAGATGAAGCAGTTTTAACTAAAACCAGATGAAGTGGCTTCATTGAAGTTTTATCCAATCACTTCCTGTGATGTTGAGAGATTTCTCTCAGCACAAAACATTCTGCCCGACAGGAGAACAAGATTGTTACCGGAAAACATTGAAACGTTGCTTGTTGTAAATTCCTTTTATAGTAATTGAGCGTGTTATTGATTTATAAGTATTTTTCCATGCCTATTTTACACGTTAGTGCCTATTTACATGCCTATGTTTGGCTAATTTAAGAGCCTATATGCCTGCCTATTTTAACTGTTTTTAGTGCCTATAATTCTCGTCTAGTTATAACGTAGGCACTGAGCTGAGCTGCGGGAGCCGCGCCGTGTTGGGTATCTAACCTAACGTTTGCAAAGGGACTAGGGAATATTTTCCTAAATACAGCTTATCACCGTAATATCCACGTATATCTTTAATTTGCAGTAAGGGAACTGAACGTACTGGTTTTCAATTATTACGAAATCTGTACTGAAAAGTGAAACGAAACGGCGTAAAAGTCGCGGTTTTTTATTCTCATCTCGTAGGCCTATATCACGGTTGCAATGTTTTGATACCGTAATGTATAGGATGAGCTAAATGGTTAGCACGTGTTGGCTTTTGGTTCAAAGGGTCTGGATTGGGTCGAGGATTTTAACTTTCCTTGGTTAATTCCAACGGTTCGGGGGCTGTCTGTCTGCCGAATTAAACATTAGAATTCATCTTAGGTAGGGCCGCGTAGATCGTCCATCACGCGACAACTCGATAGACCTGCACCCAGCTCCGGAGGCCACGCAACATTGTTGTTTTAATAATAATAATAATAATAATAATAATAATAATAATAATAATAATAATAATATTTACTTAATGCAAAATGTCCCAATACAGTACCTGAATTTTATTATATTGTTCTACCCCTATATTTTAAGTTGCCCGCATTTATAGTTTTCCCGCATCCGTCTAATTTCCCCCCTGCCCCTTGAGAAACGATGCATCGAGGTATTAGTGTGTATGTTATAGTAAGCATTACCTTAGAGAGCCTGTCATATTTAAGTACACCATCAGCTGATTTCATGACCTACCAAGGCCCATTGAGCATCAATTATTCCTTTTGCCAGGTCTGTTTCTTCGAGCTGAAAGTTACAGAACTGGGAGTGCAGCATATCAGTTTCTTTATCCAAATGTTCCGTTTCGCTAGTCAAAATGTTCGGACACTTGTTACTGAAAACTCTAAGGCTAGAAAATTATGCCTTACTTATAGCAGAAATATTTGCAACTTCTGCATTAATTAAAAATTCATCTTTGAATGGAAATTTGTGTACCATGTAGTCACACGATGAAGAGAAACACTTTCTAACAGACTTCAATAGTTTCTCCAAAACTGACCTCAATAAGTGGATGTGCGGCATACCTGGCTGAAGAGCTACATTTGGATTCTCAAAGATATCCATAAAACTTGAGAGAAAAAGGCAAAAGGATTTATGTAAATTTGATGAAAGGAACATGAAAAGTCTTTCTTCACGTGACAAAGCATGGCTCTTAGTGTGATCAGTAGTTTCACTTTTTTTTAGTGAAACTGATGACTGGGGTTTTCTTTTAACTGAGGAGTGAGGTGAAATGTTATGACATTCTTTAACGTTTACAGACAAACAAGACACATCTGCACTTAAACTATGCTTAGGAATTTTGTAAGTCTTCAAAGTTCCCATCTGAGAATCCTTATTCACAATTTCGCTCCTGAATAATGTAACCAAAGGGTCCCACTGAAGCAAAATCCTATCTAAACACCTTAGTGATAACCATCGAGTAGGCACATGCTTCAGAATTTTCCTGATCTTAGTGTTGTGTAAGTCTGAATTTCTCTGAACTTTTCTTTCCTCTTTGCACTCCTTTCCAGATAATAAAATATATCAATTACACTTTCATCGACATTTACGGGCAAGCACGCCGCACCCTTCTCGGCAGCAAGATTAATTAGGTGACAAGAGCAGCCTACGATGATTATGTTACTATTTTCCCGCTTCAAACATCCTGCCACACCATTCTTTAATCCTACCATTACTGGAGCATTATCAGCACCAAGAGCTAGGCAGTTTTTTTAATGGAATGCAGAATTCCCAAAAAGTTTAGAGCAAAAGATTGACAATGTTAGCTCCAGTAGAGAGTAGACAACTCTGAATTTCATTAAGTTCAGGCCTAAAAACTGTTACAACAATGGGATATATCTTCAAGTCGCTTTTATTGCTACCATCAGTAGCACAGAAAATGCTTTCACCTGCAAATGTGATACAATTTTCGCCCTTTCTTCCATGCACATTTCTGTAATGATAGCCTCTGTTTTCGTTCTAGCACACCCACATCGTTTAGCGATTTCCGAATCAGGAAACATTTTGCGAAACAAAGGTCCGGCGTGATCGGCACAATTTACAGGCAGGTTATGTTCTACAGACGTGTGCAAATTATTAGAATAATGCATGAATTTCGTGTTTCTTCCCTCATTTAGTACAAAAACCTCTATACATATGAATGTAAAAGTATGTTTCAACCTGTTTATGTATTCTTTGGTTCATGCAGTCCACTGATGGCCCTTTGGGATATCTGAGGGACAATTATTTCCCTCTCTGCAGAGGTTTCTAACACTGTTTATCGAATCAGCTGATGTTGTGGCAATTGTTGAATGTGGTTTCCATAGCTTTTTCTAGTTGAGTGTTGAGTTCCTATGCCAGAATTGAAGCCTAGAAGTGTTTTATATTGTTTATATATGTCTTTATAATCCAAGTTTTGGATAAAGTTGGGTTTTGGATTTGTTTCCTAGTGAGTTTTTGAAGTGGTGAACTGAAGTTGTATCTTCTTGCAAAAGTGAGGTTATGGTTAAGAAAACAGATCTTTCTCCCCATTAATTGGCATTGACTGAATGTTTATTAAAGGAAGGTAGATATTCCCAACAAGATATTGCTAGGAAATTGAATCTTTCGCAAGTATCGGTTAGTAGAATCAGCTCTGCATTGAAATCAGCGGAAAACCGTGCAGTCAAACGTAAGGGGAAATGTGGTCGAAAACCTATTATGAGCCCCCATATGCAACGAAAATTGATTCAAATGGCTAAGATGAATCGAAGAAGCACCAGTAAGGACTTGAGCAATCAAATAAAGAACTGTGGGGTTGAAATATCTCCATCAATTGTCAGAAGCAGTCTTTGTGCTGCAGGACTTACTGCAAGAAAGCCGAGAAATAAAGCCAAAATAACACCTACCATGGCTAAGAAACGGCTGGAATGGGCAAAAACAATGCATAATGAGCTTAAGGACAATTGGGAAAAGGTAAACAACATGATATATCCCATAATTTACTGTTTGTTAAGAAGTAACTTCATCCTCATGGGTTAAGTGGATTTTTTCAAAAATTCAGTCAGAGCTCTACTGATTTATTTTCTTATATTTACAAAAGATTCTGTTGAAAAAGCCATTCCAATAAGTGCTTAATATCTTGCAGGTAATCTTTTCTGATGACTCCATATTTTCTGTGTCCGAGGAAAGCAGCCAATATGTGAGAAGGACCCTGATGAGGCATTTTCTTCAAACTGTACCACACAGAAAGTTAAACATCCAACTTCAGTGATGGTATGGAGTTGCATGTCAGTTCATGGATGTGGCAGATTATACATTGTTGAGGGCATGATAGAGCAGAATCGGTACAAGAAGGTGCTTCGAACCCGCCTGCTGCCTCAGATCAGGGATTAGTTTCCTGATGGAGATTGCATTTTTATGCATGACAGAGCACCATGCCATAAGGCCAAGTCTGTTAAGAAATTCTTCGAAGGAAAACAGTATAAAGACATTGCCTTGGCCTGGTAACAGCCCAGACTGCAACCCAATTGAAAATTTATGGGGAATTGTGAAGTCAAGACTGAGGAAAAGAACAATAACCAGAATTGGCCTCATTGAAAACATCATAGATATATGGCATCGAGATGAAGAAATTCAGAAAATGTGCAAGGACCTTGTGTCAATCATGTCAAAGAGGATCCAAATGGTTATAAAAAAACAAGGGAATGCACACAAAGTACTAAGAGGTCATTGTATATTGATAAATTATTATAATTATACTTTAAAAGTGAATTACTGTTAGTTTTATCATTTATTCTAATAATTTGCACACGTCTGTACTATAAATGACCTAAATAACGCCTCTGCATTCGTCACAGGATTTACATCTTGGTTTTTCATGAAAAGTTCAGTTTCAGGTTTCTTTCTACACATTGGACACACTCCATATATTTTTTCGTTTGCATAAGCTTGAGTATATCGCATTTCCCGCCATGTGCAACTGAAAATTCACACCTACATATAGTACAGAATGTGAACGTTGGTCCCTTTCTGGATTCACTCAAACACGGAAACTCTTCCCTATAAGCATTTTTAAACACTGCATCATATTTCTTTTTTGACATTTTGGCCAAAACAAATATTAAGGCACAACACGAGCACTTCTACGGGTAAAACAACTATGGTGTGCTACTTCTGAGGTTAGGTTACTCCAAAGAGAATTTTACTCGCTTGACTCGCTTGCAAAGAGAATGACTGTATTATAGACCAAAGAGCAGCACATGACTGGCCACCGTGCCCCGTACTGCCATCTGGTATCATTATTAGAACTACTATCGACCAGCCATACTCAGCCATATATCGATAGAACGAGGAAATCCGCGGGAGTTTAAAATAATACGAAAATTACGGATATTGCTCTGAAAATCGGGAGATCGGACCCGGCGATCGGGAGATCGGGAGGAACGATGAAAAATCGGGAGTCTCCCGTTCAAATCGGGAGACTTGGCACGTCTGGACAAGGAAGAGAGAAGAAACGGCCGTGGCCTTAGGTGCCTGGAGGAGAAGTGGGAAAATACGAAGAACTACTTCGAGGATAGCTGAGGTGGAATTCGAAACCCCTCTACTCAGTTGAGCTCCTGAGGCTGAGTAGACCCCGTTCCAGCCCTCGTACTATTTGTTTTCAACTTTCATGGCAGAACCAGGAATCGAAACCGGGCTTCCGGGGGTGGCAGCTAATCACATTAACCACTACACCACAGAGGCGGACTAGTACTATAATGCTACCTATATGTTTATGTTAGTGCTGAAATGCGATTTCTTTCTTTACTAATGCTGAAAGCCCGAAAATGGAATTTTTTTCTTTAATATGGGAATCAGTCTAGAAGGAAATGTTTAAAGTGATGTGATTTCTATCCAGGTTCGTTGTTATGCTAATACTATGAGTTACAGTACATTGAACGTATATAAAAGATGCCACTTACAAACTTGTGTTTTATCCGCGAATTTCTGCGGCCACAAAAGTCACTATTTTTCAAGAATGACATCTACACATGGTAGATCGTCTGACTGTGCTGTTTTGAACCTTTCTTCCGTCATTTTGAAGTTATTCGCGATCACGAATAATAAACAACCGGCTTTTAGTATCGGCTGATGCACAATGGCTGGTAGAGCTACATGCGGTACTGGATCGTGACGTAACAGCGCGCCGCTTACGTCAGAGGCCGTTTCACTCGCCTTGCGGAAAGGCACTTATAAGTATTTTTTTAATGGTAGAAAACAAGAGGCTACTTACCACAATGTAATACGTTTACAAACTATTTCATTGCTGTACTTTTCAAAAAGAAGTATTTTTGAAAATTATGTATGTTCCCTATTGCGATCAAAACCAACATCATCGAGTTTTTTGTTGTTTTTTTGTTTGTTTTTTTTTTTGCTAGTTGCTTTACGTCGCACCGACACAGATAGGTCTTATGGCGACAATGGGACAGGGAAGGGTTAGGAGTGGGAAGCGGCCGTGGCCTTAATTAAGGCAGTTATGTTTCACATTTGCCCGATGTGAAAAAGGGACACCACGGAAAACCATCTACAGGGCTGCCGACAGTGGGGTTCGAACCTACTATCTCCCGAATACTGGATGCTGGCCGCACTTAAGCGACTGCAGCTATCGAGCTCGGTACATCATCGACAGATAACACGACTGAACAATATTTTATCGTCAATTAGATTTGTTACTGGCATCCACTTAAAAGTTACCGGCAAATATGTAGGTAGCGAAAACATAACTGCCTTCCAAGGAAGGTAGCCGGCCGGTAAGACACTGTGTACAAGTTTGTTAAATAATAATTTAGAATACTTGAATGTACAGTTATTTAAAAGTGATGAATAACAAATTTGTAAGCTTCTCATACTGGTGATTGTAAGATTGAGCCCTACCACCGCCAGCCTGAAGATTGTTTCCCATTGTGTCCCATTTTGCACCAGACAAATACTGGAACTGATCCTTAATAACGCCGCGACCGCCTTCTTTCCAGTCGTAGTAATTTCCTTCACCAAATACACTACAGCAATTTAATTACTGAATTTCTTAAAACAATTCGAAACCTACTTTACAAGAGAATATTAGAGTTATAGTTTAACAACCAATAAGTATATCAGCCCAGATAGAGTTTACATTGTACAGTGTATTCTGGTATAGGCTAGACAAAGTTTTACTTTCATTGCCCTCTTGACATAAACAACTTTTACGTCCATAGTATATGGACGAAAGTTCCATTATCATTTCGTCCCCCAACGTTCGCCCATGCCTGCATTGTCGTCATCAGAATACTTTCGCATCAGATTCGACACAGTGAACTTTTAAATGAATGGCTATTAAAACTCAGATGTGCTATATAAGTTACTCACAGTGAAAGTGGTACAGCTACCTCTTAATATTCCATTGTTACACAGGGTGCGGCAGAAATCCCTGACTAATTTCCGACGTAAATAATTCAGCAACGCAACAAGCCATACAAAATTTTGTTGCGCAGTTTAAAAGAGCAGGGTTTGCCATACAGTAGATTGGAGCAAACTAAAGCTCGTATTGGCCACAGCATTCAAACAGGTGTTATTGTCGTGGTGCGCGCTGTCTTGGCCTTTGTGAACAAGTGCATCGTCTCGTCCGGGCTAGTCAGTAAAATGAAAATGTTAAGGGTCCACCTTTCCAATACAATGAACATATTGACGTATTAATCACATGTCGGTTGCTTTCACTGCGAAGGCTGTTTCCTCACGTGCTCCACACTGATGGACGGTATGAAGCATTTCTTTGCCTCTTGTCCTCAGCCGTCCTTCCGCTTCAAACACACCCAGGTGACGATACCAGTCTGACACTCCCGATGTATTCTGTACATAGGTTGGTTGGTAGAGCACCGAAGCGAAATCGCGAGGTCATTTTTATTCTGTACTTAACATCTCAGCAAAACGTACTAAATGTACGCAACACGACCTAATAGGTTGAAAGTCGATTTCGATTCTTTTGTCACGTTTCACACCACAATGAAAATAACTTTACTTCATTTAGTAAAAGCTTGTATGCTCTCCTGTTACTAGTACAGTATATAGTTCGAGTTCCTTTGCTTTCTCTCACCGGGCTATATGCAATATTTCCAGCACATCCCTACGGCATTTATAGCATTCTTTGGTGAACCAACGTTGTGATTTCCTGATCACAGTTACTGATTGTAAAGTAGTATTATGTAGCAGTACTTCAAGAATTAATGCAGCCTCCGCAAGATCACTCTCAGAATAGATTAATTATCGCTTGATTATCTTCAAGGATAAGATACGGATTAGTGTTTCTACTTTTGGACGGTGTGTGTACAGATTGCCGGACAAATGCGGTCGCTTGACATTTGCGGTCACAGAGATAAACTTGTACCCACTCACAGAAATTACCCAGTTGTCAGAGGACATTTGCGGTCACTGCAGCAGGGGGTAGGCCTCTTTAGCTTAACCTCGGAGTATCCCCGCTAACCTGCCTGAGCACCTGCTCGGTCCTTGCAGATCCACATTTTTCTCTCGTGGGCATTTAGAGATTGATACCTTCAGCCACAAACACCATTCTATACCCAAACTTCCTTGTGTGAGTACTGTATTTACTATTGTGTGCTGTATTGGAGTTGGCAGTTACTAATCAGACAAATCGTTGTGCACTTTATTCAAAGGTTATGGTCTATCTACAGAAAGTATAGGGAGAGTCAAGCTGGTATCGTCACCTGTGTGTGTGTGTGTGTGTGTGTGTGTGTGTGTGTGTGTGAAGGAGAACAAGTGCAAAGGACGGCTGAGGACACGAGACGAAGAAATACTTCATACCGTCGTTCAGCAGTGTGGACCACCTGAAGAAGCAGCCTTCACAGTGAAAAAGCGGGATCAAGAGGCAAAGAAGAGAGCAAGAGAAGAAGCGACTCCACTATCACCGATTTACGTGCAGGAGTTGCGTGATTTACATAACAAGGGCTACGACTTAGTCACTGATATGACACCTCAGGAAACTTCAAAAAGAACAATGCGTCGGCAACGAAATCATGCGTGCGGACTTCAAGTAGAACCAAAAACAAGTGCTCAGATAATTCTTAATGAAGAGGCATTAAGGACGAATAATGGCAGCTCGTTTCTTTTAGCTGATGACGGCATGGGAGGAAGAATTACAATTATTAGTGCAGAAAAAGATAGTCTTAGGCATCGTGCGCAATTTCTAATGGATGGCACGTTCAAGAGTTGCAGCAAACAGTTCGCCAAAATATACACCATTCACGCAGACCTTGGGGGCTGGAGTGATGAAAGCGTTTATCCAGTAGTCTTTGCGTTCCTGCCTAACAAAAAGAAACATTCGTTTCTTACACCTTATCTTAGCGGTTCCCCAATGGAATCCTAAGAAAATCTCTATTGACTTCGAAGCAGCCACGATATCAGCCCTACGAGAAGTATTTCCGTCAGCAGAGTTAAGTGGCTGTTTCAAGCATTGTCTGTGGAGAAAAGTACAGAAACTTGGCCTGAGGAGCGACTACAAGGAAAACGAAAGATATACGTCTCTACATCTGAGTGCGCTGCTCTGGCACTTTTGAAGCCAGATGACGTCAGTGAGGGCTGGCTGATACATTCTCAGGCTCCTTCTACACAAAAACTTACTGGCTTCTTCGATTATCTTGTAGACGAATGGCTTGAAAACAGCGAGATACAAATCACTGTGTGGAGCTGTTACAAAAAGCGACATCGAACAACAAATGCTGTAGACGGATGGCATCACAAGATCAACTCTTCAGCTGGAAATCCAAATCCTCGATTCGACGGTTAGTTTAAAAAAGCAGAAGCGACGAACTTCATGTACCTGAAGCTCATTCTTGAAAGTAAGAGGAAGACGAAATATGTGAAGAAAGATGACAGGGCTGAAAGAACCCTTAAGAAATATGAAGAAACCAGCAACATCAGGTCCTGCGTAAAAGCAATTCCTTACACAGAATAAGTAGCGTATTCTTCTGTCTGCGACAGTAAATTGTTTTAAAATGCTGATTACGATCACACTTTACCCAGTCTTTGGACTGGCATAATGATTAAAATCATTTTGGCGTGTTTAAAATTAGCTGTAAGTTTCGTCAATTATTTTTGTCGGCTTTAGGTAAGCGTCGTTATAATTTTGTTCCTTTGTACAAACCTATTTATATCAGGAATATCTGCTGCTTGAGTAAACATTGACATAAGCCGGAAGGCCCCACGTCGATCTATGTAATTCGTGGGATTAAATTGTCCCAGTTACACATTGTTATGAATCGAACCATAAGTTGTGCATTACTCATTGACGGCTCATTCTTTCGTCTGTGTTAGACGAACAAAATAAAACTTGTATCGCATTTCTGTGACGCCGCGTTACTGAGATAGCAGCTGGTTTTGCACTGAACCCTCTTCCGTTGTTATCCTGGATTTTCCTACCGGGAACTCTCACTCGTCACTTTGTTATCGCAGCAGGCAATCAATGCCAGTTATTGAGGAGATTCAAATGTGTCTGCCATCATCGTACGGAGAAATATAGCTGCGGCAGCTAGATATAAGTTGAAAAAAGTGATCCGTTCAAATCTTGATTTTGATTTGTCAAGCTTATATAAAACGTATTGTAGTGAAAATGCAAAAGACGTACAATTTGGCCTCACTTTCTCCCAAATGTCTTCAATTAACTACGCACTGGCACTTCTTGTGACGTAGAACTTTGTGCTTAAGGATATGCTGACAAACGGACGAGCTTAAATCAAGGCAATTTGGAGAAATTAGTTGTTGTACAAATGTTTCAAAAGGAAGTGACTTATGATTGTGCATATTTTCAGTTTATCGTGCATGTTTTGCTATATGATAGTGCATGAATTCGTGCACAGTTTGACATTTGATAGTGCATGGAAATCCGGGCTCTACTGATTACTATATCTGCCATCAGAGAGGATAGCAACGTGACCTTTAGGGTACGTTTATGCTACTGCTTCGCTGCTGGCTCATGGATGCTCGCCCTAGCACCCCGCTGCTGGCTATAGCCTGGCTGCTCGCCATGGAGCTTTTACCCTGCAGCAGCCCCGCGCGCACGCTGCTGGCAGCTCTCAGCTGTAGTCGAAAATTCAAAACAGAGGAACTGGTAGTTACGGCGGTTTGTATTTTGCATAATTTGATTATAGATATAGAGGGCATGAACACAGACTACGAAGACGTACTTCCAAGAGCTACCCGGTCGAGGAGAAACAACACAGCTCCAGCTGAAGCTTCTGAAGTGCGGAATAAATTCAGAGATTTTTTTAACGAGTGAGTCGCAGTTCTATTGGCGAGTGTATCTTACAATAATTTGGTGTACTGAATGTGAAATAAAAAGTGTAAAATGCTTCGTCTGGGTTTTTCAGTGCATTTCTACTGCGGGAGTTGAAGCATGAAGCTACAAATGCTTCATTTCGTAATTTAATAGTGTACTTTTGAATAATATAAAATAGGGGGTTATGGAGTATCTCATTTTGACTTTAGTTAGGTATCCTTAACAAAATGTGTTTACAGTTTGAAAAATAACTGTCGAACTTTCCATGAAAAACAAGGTACTTCATATAAATCACCTGCTTGTAATGGCAAGAATAAAAGAACAAAGTTGACGTAATCGTTCCGCATACTTTTGCCACGTCATTCCATAGTTTGATGATGATGATGCTTGTTGTTTAAAGTGGGCTAACATGTAGGTCCGACTCGTACTGGCCTTTGGTTTCGAGGGTCTCGGGTTTGATTCCCGGCCGGGTCGGGAATTTTAACCTTAATTGGTTAATTCAAATGGCACGGGGGCTGGGTGTATGTGTTGTCTTCATCATCATTTCATCATCATCTTCATCATCACGACGCGCAGGTCGCCTACGAGGGTCAAATAGAAAGATCTGCACCTGGCGAGCCGAACCCGTCCTGGGATATCCCGGCACTAAAAGCCATACCACATTTCATTTCATCGGTCCCTAATGGTACGAGATGAGACGAAATGGATTAAAAGTTATAATTAACCCACTGACATGGATTTAAAAATGATAATGATGAGGAAAATTAATTATGAATTTAAAATAAGTAGTGGGTCTAATTCGCAATTCCTTATTTTCTTCTAAAGTTAAAAAGAGTAAAACGTAATAAAATTGAATAAGGCACTGACATAAAAGTAAAATAATATATTTAATTCCAATTAAAAACACAAAGATAAACACATAGGTTTTTTGCTATTTGTTTTACTTCGCACCGACACAGATAGGTCTTATGGCGACGATGGGATAGGAGAGTCCTCTGAACAGGAAGGAAGCGGTCGTGGTCTTAATTAAGGTACAGCCCCAGCATTTTCCTCGTGTGAAAAAGGGGAAACCACGGAAAACCATCTTCAGGGCCGCTGACAGTGGGGTTCGAACCCACTGTCTCCAGGATTACGCTCACAGCTGCACGCCCCTAATCGCACGGCCAACTCGCCCGGTAGAGTAAAATGCTAGTTAACAATAAACCAATTAAAACACAAATTGAAACTTTACTTTTAAACACGATAAAAGAAGCCACTCTCCCTCATAAAACGTAGAAAAAGGTCTACTGGCCGCTCGTCATCTCGTAACTCCTTTTATCTCATATGAAACTCTTGTGATGATCCGCATGCCGCTGATTCCAAATCACATTGCGTTCGAAGACAGGTTCAGATAGCAAGTGATCACTGAACGTGTGTATAGAGTGCGAAGAGAGGAAGAGCGGGAAAACGAGTGACCTTGAAAGAACCAATCACAGTCCAAGTTACAGGATAGCCGGCGATGGGCCAGGCTCGAAAATCAAACGTGTTTGAGACCATGGATGTGGCGAGGATAGCAGCCAGCAGCGCAGCTATGAGCCGAGCTCCAGGGTAAAAGCACTGATTGAGATCCATTGGTTTGTTTCATCATCGCCTAACATCGAGCAGCCAGGCCGCAGCATAAACGTACCCTTAAGGCCTTGGCACACACAATGCGGGCTGCGACCACGTTCTGCGAACTCTGCCCGCAGCGGGCTGGACGCCAAACAGAGTTTCGTAATATTGTATCATCTGTCACACACACTCCGGTCTGCGACAACGATCTCATCCAGGACGTAACGGGCTGCGATCAGTTGTGTTTCGAGTCTGTTGCCCGCATAGTGTATGCGTTCTTTCTTGAAATGGATACGGAAGGACTTATCGAAGAGGTGAAAAAATACCCATTTTATATGAGCGAGGACATGTTGAGTACAAAAACGCTGACAAGAATACAGAAAATTGGAGGGAGATAGGACGTGCATTGAACTCGGACGGTTTAAGTGCGACAACTTTAAATTTTCACAACTTGTTTAATTATCATTGTATGTAAATTGTTCTACCAAATAATGACTATAATACTGTATAATTATTTTAACTATAAGTACATGCTAATTCTGACTGGATAGATGTGCAATGTTCTGTCAGGTTATCTAAAAGCGAACCCTTTGGACAAATCATTTTAAAAATATTGTTCCTTTCATTATTGTTTTCAACAGTTCAAGTGTCTTTCAATTATTGATGAAATAGTTTACGAAGTATTGGCGAACTTCATGGTCAGAGTTGTTTGCTCTACGGTTACTTGGTGTTTGAGGAAGTAAAGCATGTGGTTGTCCGTTTTCCTCTTGATTTTGTACTTCAGCGGTTACGTCGCAAGTCTTATTTATAATAATGTAATTATGTAGACAACAACAGGCTTGGACAATGAGCACCGCTGTGCCGACGTCAGAGTCTATAGGTCTGTGAAAGATACGCCATTTTTGAACTAATATACCAAAACCGTTTTCCACAACTCGTCGAGCCCTAGAGAGTCGTCGGTTGAATTGTTTTTAATGTGGGTCGTTGTGAGCAGCAGTCTTTGGAAAGGGGCGCAATACAAACCCTTCATCTCCAACTAATACGTGAGGGACTGGTTAGTTCATCGCTCGTAGAGGTTTTACAGGCAGAATTGTTTTTCCAACAAGGAAATCACGGTAAAAGGACGAGTTTTCAAAAATACCATGGTCATTCAGCCTCCCGTAGGTGCCAATATCCACTACTAGGGATTTGTATAAGGGGTCAACTATAGCCTGAAGAACTACGGAAAAATATTGTTTATAGCAGAAGTAATTTGAACCGCTGTTGGGTGGACATTTTATTTATTTTTACATGTTTCCCGTCGATGCTCCCTACACAATTGGGGAAGTTCCACATTTCTCGAAATCCGGTCTCAGATCGTTTCCACGTTTCAGCGGTCGGTGTAGGTAGGTATAAGGGATGCAGTACATTCCAAATTTCTTTCCAGACTTCTTTTAGAATTGTTGAGACAGTTGAGCTCCCAAATCGAAATCGAGGCTATGGAAGTTTCCCAAACGAATAGTGCAGCCCCTTCAGGGAGTGGTGTTCTTGTGACTGAAGAACAGCAATCACTCTCCACACAAACGCCGCAACCTCCAAACAGGAAGAAAAATTCTAAAGAGCCGAGTGAAGACATCAAACAACTAAAAAATTATTTTTGATACGAAAAACGCCTCAAAACGTCAACCTGATCTTTTCATGAGCTACGCTGCAACATTTAAAAGTTTTTCGCCGAGGATACAGGTCAAACTGAAAATACAGTTAGCTGAGCTATTTGGTAAGGCTGAACTGGAAGAAATCGACGAACATTATTCATATTCAAGTACTTCCTGTTGGAGTTCAATGGGCTCAGATGAAAGATTATATCGTGATTACAGCAGCAGCAGAGATACCAGTTCAACGATTGGTAGGTTCTCCAATGGTCAGAGCACTTCTGCGGCTACAGAACAACCTGTTTGTACGGAATAATTTCAACCGCAGGAAGCTGATCCTCCTACATCAGCAACAATCAGAAATCTAAATACAAGATACATATACGAAGGTGGAGCTAACTTTTTTGCTCAGGAATAAACTACAAACCCTCTTATTTCACGTCAGCTTTGTTAGCTTGCCAATCTAAACATTCCATTTTGTGACATGAGACAAAATATTAGTAATTTTTATCATTAACAATTTATAATAAATTTTGTTCATAAGGTATATTCTAATTATTTTAAATAACTTACTTAAACAAATTGCCAGCGTTTCTCTTGCAGGAATAGCCCTTCTCCAGTTTGTTGTGAATTTCTTTATAGTCGGTTCCAGTAAATTATATAACATTTAGAAACACTCACGAGACATTCGAAAGTAAGTAAAAAATCTATCTTCAAAACACCCTAATTCTCGACATAATCTGTGATATTCGCCTAATTGTTCTGGTTGCAAATTTATTTCGTGAATCCATTTCCGCTTCTTATTCTTTCACATAATGACAAATAATGCTAATATTTCCTCTTCATCAGAAGAACACCACATATTTGAATAAGTTTCTCTTCTGCTGACAAAACGCAGGTGGCCTTTCTAGCTGTCCCCACGCTCTAGCATGCCGCAATGTGTGTGACATCTCCGGATCGCAGACCGCATTGGGTTTCACGACGTCCTGCCCGTGGTCGCAGCCCGCATTCTGTGTGCCAAGGCCTTTATAATAGGTCTGCACCCCCTCAGACCGCCTATCCTCTTCACGTCATCTACATCGACCTCAAGTTGATTTTCATTTTTCTTTGTATTACATCTAAGGCCTTGTATATTATGTCCCCTTTAGTCTCTGCCTTCTCTTCTTGAACACCATAAATAAAAATGCCTTTCTTCATGCTCTCATGTCTGTAGGCATCAACTTCCTTCTTCAAATTCACCACCTCCTCTTCCATATTTTTTTTTATTTTCTCCTTTAGAAAAACTACGGGCCGAATTCATAGCCAGCACTTATACATAAGTGGAACCCTTAAGTAATAAGGGATCACTTAAATATTCACTTACGAATTTACATTTCATAGACAGCACTGAAAGAGCACACTCATTGATACAGTATCACTGGAGATGTGGCAATGCTGTATATTATGCCCATGCTTCCTCGATCGTGCAGTTCTGGCTACCGAATAGTGGGATGATCTATTGTACTTTGTTTATCGAAGGACATCGCAGACCGCGCTTGTAATATTTGAGGTTAAAAGATCGTCTATATTGTATTTGGTTATCAGAATGGATAACAAAACAGCGAGCTGAGACATCTGCAAGAACTTGCGCATAATAGAGAACAAGCAGACCGACGCAGTTTCTAATCAGAATATGAATGACGTGGGAAAAACTTGTGGACAATGCAAACTACGAAAATGCTGTCTAATTTTCTTTTTAATATGTTTATAGTTATCCAGGTACTAGAACATATACAAATTCATCGAAATGTAGAATATCTAGCCTTACAACGCTTTTAATGATTTGACAAGTATATCCGTAGCCGTTACGTTGTAATAGGCCTAATCACTTCCCCAATTAAATGCAAATAGTATTTTTTGATATGTGATGTCATAATTTCAGAAACTTTTGATATAATCCGGCAAACGATTCGTTGACTAACCTGATATAATTAGCACAGATCAGCCTTAAAATAAATTGTGGTAGTGCAACACGTTCATTTTTCTTATAACTCAGTACAGTTCTTCACTATTTCGTAGGCCTACAGTCTTAACTTATCAACTTGTAAAACGTTTCCAATTAATTAAGCAAAATACCGGTAATGATAATAGTGATAATCTGAAATTAAGAGGTGGTATAAAATCTCAAAACAATATCTTCATTAATGGTGAGATACCGTAGTGAGTCCTCTAGAGGTTATGTTGTTTACTCTCTCAAACAAGAAATTCATAACTGTCACTTTACTAAAACGAAACCTTCATTAAATTGTTGGTCACATTACATTTCGACAGGATTTTCCATCTCTACTGTGTGCACGGAAAGCATTCTGTGAATGAAATGCAACATATTCAGCAAAATCATTATCCTCCATCTTGCTCCAACGTAAGTGACACACGTGTGTGTGGGAGATCCACTTATACCAATTACTGGGACACTTAAGTGGGTAATATGAAATGAAACCTGTTTTATAAGGGGCATTTATATATGTGTTGTCTATGAATTCGATCTTACATCTCTCTTACTGCTTCCCATTTTACCTTTAACTTCACTAGTGTGTTCCAGGATCAACCATCTCGTCTTTTCATGCTCCTTAAGTTGTTCTTGTATCATGTTTTAACTGCTCAAACGGACCGAGTTCCTATACTACCTCCTTAACCACATTCCTTATTACTTCGTCATCCCAATACTTGTTGCCACTTTTCTGCGGGCCTGGATTTACCTCCACACCCCCAATAACCAGCAGGACAAGTGACCACCGCTGCCACCAACAGCATCTCGCCTTTCAATCTCATCGCTAATCTAACTTCCTGACATTTGGCTGTTTCATTCTTCTTACTTCCTTGTTCAACGCGGATCACCTTCCTTGAAACACTCTGTTCGCCCTGTCCGCTTCTAACTCGTACTCCACTCACCCGGCACACTCCTCACAACACGTCTGTTCTCCTCGCTCGCCTTAGCTAGACTGTCGACCCAATTATTGTATGTACTCGAGTTTGGAGGTTGTGTGTGACCCCTGTGGGTGGACGACGCAGACGAAGAATACATCCACGGTATACCCTGCCTGCCGTAAGATGTGACCAAATGGGGTCCTGGGGGCTCACAACTTGAGCAAGGGTTGGCAGGATCGAACCTGCCAAGTTGGGGCCAGAAGACCAGCGCCTCAACTGTGTGAGCCACTGAGTCCGGCATTCCTAATTCTTTCCTATAACTTTTTCTCCGGAAAATTTGTTAGCGTGACGTTAGACTACCAGAAACAAATTCATTCATTCATTTAATTAATTAACGATGGGTTAACTTTTGTTTTTCCAAAAATGAAGGACAGGTGCGGAATAAAACAAGTGTCTTACCTTGGCCTACATTCAATTATTGCACGATAAGAAACTTTTTGAATTACCCTCTGATGTTTGTATATAAAAAAAATCACTATGGTGTAGTAGCGTTTAAATATCAAATACACGAGCTTGTATCTGCGTGACTGTTTATATCGTGGTAGCCAAGAGACGTTTTCGTTATGGTGGTGAATGGTGTTTTTGTGAGAAAGAACGATGCCACCATCCTCCCTTAAAACTAACCATAAAAAAGTTCGACTCTCTTTTGGAAAAGAACAAGGGAAAGGCCACGAAGGACGTGAAAATTTAAGACTGCCTAGGCTTGGCAAACATCGCACCGTGGCGGTCGAAAGAGAACAAGAGTTGACCAAAGGATGCCGCATAGGAAATATAATTGAATTGAATATATTTATCGCCTAGATAATTGTATGTTACAAAAAACATAACATGACATGACTTGTTCTCCTTCAGACACACCCAGGTAACTTTCATGTAGACTTCCCCTATACTTTTTGTACATATAACAATTTTCCTTGTTAGTACTGTTAAATCCATTACAGCACACGACAGTAAATACTTACACCAGGAATTTGCGATTGGTGTCTGAAGGTACCAGTCCAAATAATGCCCACAAGAAAAAAATATTCATCTGCAAGGAGCGAGCAGGAGCTCAGGCAGGTTAGCGGGGATACCCCGAGATGAATCTAATGAGTTGACCCCCTGCTGCAAATGTCCTGTAACTGGGGAATTTCTGTGAGGGGGCACAAGTTTGCCTCAGTGACCGCAAATGTCCAGACACCGTGTGTACATACCAAACATTCTATTCTCACGCTGTAAGGAAGTTGCAACTGGCGTTTCCGCTGAGCCTCGAGAATGACCTATTTGAGCGGTACAAACTCACGAAACCAAATCAACTGCGCTAGCATCATGAGAAATGTAGGTATTCATGGTAGAGGCATTCACTAACCGTACGCCTTCTCCTAAGAAACCTAAAACTTCCGTGGATTTTCGATGTATATCAATGCGACAATTTAGCTCTCCAGCAAGGATAATGGCATCATCTGTACTAGTCACAGTCAAACCTGAACTAACTTCAATAATCTCCGCTGATATATCTGGCTATAAGTATACATACAGTAGAGTCGCTCAACCGACCTTCGCTTATCCGACACTCCGTGTTATCCGACACTGGTAGGCTTAATTTGATCTTTCGGTGGATGCAATTCTGGGACACGGGGTATGGAGGGTGCGACTGTGGGACAAGCACTAGCAGTCATGCGGTAGGATTTTGCAATGTAGTATTGGTTGGGTGCGGATGTTATAGTTTTCATATCCTCTCTGAGTATGGCGAGTAAACGTAAGAAAGTGATTGTTTCTGTGGAAGACAACTGGAGTGGGTTAAAGAGACTGGACAAAGGGGAAACTCTCCAAAAAATGGCTTCAGATTATGGTGTTGGACGTGTTACAGTGGGAGACTGGAAACACACGAGGGAATAAATTGAAAAGTGGTGCTCTACCAGAGCAACAAGTGATGCACTGAAAATTGGAAAAAAAACAATGAAAAATGTGAGTACAAAAAAGTAAGCGAAGCACTATTTCTTTGGTTCACTAAAAACCAGGAAAAGGGCTTGTCAATATCTGGCCCCATTCTGCAAGAAATGGCGGTGTATATCCAGAAGGAGTTTAATAAAGGGATCCTGATTTTACTGCTATTGCTGGGTGGCTTGATCGGTGGGAAAAACTGTACGGCATTGGGCAGCTTATTATCTGTGGAGAACTGTCAGCTAAATCCGATGAGGTTGTGAAATTTAAAAGACAATTTCAAGAAATAATTCTTGCTGAAGGATTAACCGGTGATCACATTTTTAATTGTGATGAGACTGGGCTGAATTTCAAGATGCTGACATCAAAACTCTTGCAGCCCAAGCCAAGACGTCTGCACTTGGCTACAGACGTAGTAAGAAAAGAGTACTGCATCTACTGTACAATTGAATTAATAAGACAATAAATAGAGTCCCGTAAAACATAGTACGTTATACAGTATAGTCTTCCAGTTTGTTTTTGTTCATTTTCAAAGTTATTCTGTATTATCCGACATTTTTGGTGATCCGACGTACTCCAGGTCCCGTTGAGTCGGATAATCGAGACTCTACTGTACACAAAAACAACTGCTTGGTTCGAAGTACTAGAATACAATATGTAGTCAGCACTATAGGCGAGAATTGCTCTTTAAATAGGCAAGCAAATCTTTTGGACTCTTTACTAGTGACTTTTCTGTCATGACGAATGCTGAATAGTGGCTATTAGTCTGCCACACTTGAGTTAAAAAGGTTTCCACCAGGATTATTACATCAAGTTCCTCTCTCATCTCTTCTAATGTGTTTGCCATGCCCCGTAGTCCTTCAATATTCCATAATAGTAGCTGAATCCTGTATGTCACCTTATATTTATCATCTCTATCAGAATTATCTGCGAGGACGGTCACGCTTTACAACCTCAGTCCAAGTTTCTTCCGTCATCAGATGACTGTTCTTCCTCTTCAACTACTTGATCCTTGTGTTCGTGGCTGCTTGACACCACGCATGGTGGTTCCGGGGCTTCACAAGCAATTACTGCCAACGCCAGTATAACGAGCGCAGCGCAAATCTAGTTGGCCGTGGAGCTAGTTACCGAAAATTGTTCAGGCGGAAAGTTAATTCAGAGAGACTTGCAGACAGAACACTGCTAGGCATCACAAACTGAAATGATAGATTCATACGTATAGAGAGAGAATCAATCCCAAATCCAATACAAGTCGACAAGACTAGCGGATCACTATTACTGCACCACTTCCTTTGTAAACTAGAAGATAATTTGAAGAGAATAAGCAATAATCATGATTATTCTGGTACTATGAATGCTGTGTATACAGTGCATCAGCCAGAAAAGGCCAGAATTTGACTGGAAATTCACTGAACTCGTTTACAGCATGTGCTCAGCAAATAAGCTGCATGTAGCTTACGTCACGCATTCCTAAAGTAGCTATCAAGTATGAGATATATTTAGGAACAGGCAGCACTTGAAACAACCTTTAAACGATCTCTCGCCTTGTTCTCGGATCCACATAACAGTGTAAGTAACAGGTCTTACCTAGTAGCACGAGCCCAGAAGTGACTAAACAATATTAGAGATAATCTACCATTACACCAAATTTAGCCTCCTCAAAAGACCAACCTACAATCTAAACCACAAATCCCGCCATTCCTTACAATTGTTGTAGATCCTGAAAAAGTATAATTCTAGGCCAAACAGACGAAAAATAACATACATACATTATCATTATAGACTTATGCCTTTCAGCGTTCAGTCTGCAAGCCTCTGAGAATTTACTGAACGTCGCCACAATCCTCGATTTGCAACTAGTGTTGTGGCCTCATTTAGTTCTACACCTCTTATCTTTAAATCGTTAGAAAACGAGTCTAACCATCGTCGTCTTGGTCTCCCTCTACTTCTCTTACCCTCCAGAGCAGAGTCCATTCTCCTAGGTAACCTATCCTTCTCCGTTCGCCTCACATGACCCCACCACCGAAGCCGGTTTATGCGTACAGCTTCATCCATCGAGTTCATTCCTAAATGAGCCTTTATCTCCTCAATCCGAATACCCTCCTGTCATTGTTCCCACCTGTTTGTACCAGCAATCATTCTCGCTACTTTCACGCCTGTTACTTGTAACTTATGAATAAGATATCCTGAGTCCACCCAGCTTTCGCTCCCGTAAAGTAAAGTTGGTCTGAAAACAGACCGATGTAAAGATAGTTTCGTCTGGGAGCCGACTTCCTTCTTACAAAATACTGCCGATCGCAACTGCGAGCTGACTGCATTAGCTTTACTACACCTTGATTCAATCTCACTTGCTATATTACCATCCTGGGAGAACACACAACCTAAATACTTGAAATTATCGACCTGTTCTAGCTTTGTATCACCAATCTGACATTCAATTCTGTTGAATTTCTAACCTACTGACATCAATTTAGTCTTCGAGAGGATAATTTTCATACCATACCCACTGCACCTATTTTCAAGTTCCAAGATATTAGATTGCAGGCTTTCGGCACAGTCTGCCAGTATCAAGTCGTCAGCATAGGCCAAACTGCTTACTACATTTCCACCTAACTGAATCCCTCCCTGCCATTTTATATCTTTCAGCAGATGATCCATGTAAACTACGAACAGCAAAGGTGAAAGATGACAGCCTTGTCTAACTCCTGTAAGTACCCTGAACCAAGAACTCATTCTACCACCAATTCTTACTGAAGCCCAATTGTCAACATAAATGCCTTTCATTGATTTTAATAATCTACCTTTAAATCTTTAGTCCCCCAGTATGGCGAACATCTTTTCCCTCGTTAGCCTGTCATGCTTTCTCTAGATCTACGAAACAAACACAACTGCCTATTCCTCTCGTAGCATTTTTCAATTACCTGGCGCATACTGACAATCTGATCCTGACAGCCTCTCTGTGGTCTGAAACCACACTGGTTTCCATCCAACTTCCTTTCAACGTCTGATCGCACCCTCCTCCCTGCCAGGATGCCAGTGAATACTTTGCCTGGTATACTAATCAATGAGATACCTCGATAGTTGTCGCAATCCTTCCTGTTCCCTTGCTTATAGATAGGTGCAATTACTGCTTTTGTCCAATCTGAAGCTACCTTACCAACAGTCCACGCTAATTTTACTGCTCTATGAAGCCATTTCATCCCTGCCTTCCCACTGTACTTCACCATTTCAGGTCTAATTTCATCTATTCCTGCTGGCTTATGACAATGGAGTTTATTTACTATCCTTTCCACTTCCTCAAGCATAATTTCACCAATATCCTTTTCCTCCTCCCCATGAGCTTGGCTGTTTGCAACACCACCATGATGATGATTTCCTTTTATATTGAAAAGATGTTCAAAATAATCCCTCCACCTCTCCAGTGATTCCCTGGGATCTATGAGTTCACCTGAATTACCGGTACTTAAAACACTATTTCCTTTTTCCCTCCCTTCCTAAGATTCTTTATTACTGTCCAGAAAGGTTTCCCTGCTGCTTGACCTAGTCTTTCCAGGTTATTACCAAAGTTTTCCCATGACTTCTTTTTGGATTCAACAACTATTTTTTCGCTCTGTTTCTTTCATCTACGTACCAATCCCTGTCTGCCTTGGCCCTTTTTTGGAGCCATTTCTGATAAGCCTTTTTACGTTTACAGGCTGCTCTCACTTCATCATTCCACCAAAATGTTCGCCTTTTCCCATCTTTACACACAGTTGTTCCTAGGCATTCCCTTGCAGTTTCTATTACAGCATCCCTGTATGCCAACCATTCACTTTCTATATCCTGAACCTGCTTACTGTCTACTGTTCGAAACTTCTCACTAATCATATCCATGTACTTCTGTCTAATTTCCTCGTCCTGGAGACTTTCTACCCTTATTCGTTTGCAGACACATTTCACTTTCTCTACCCTAGGCCTAGAGATACTTAGTTCACTACAGATCAGATAGTGGTCTGTATCATCGAAAAATCCGCGAAAAACTCATAGATTCCCAACAGATTTCCTGAATTCAAAGTCTTAAGATATAGTCTATTATGGATCTGGTACCCCTAGCCTCCCGTGTGTAGCAGTGAATAGTCTTATGCTTGAAGAATGTATTCGTAACAGCTAAACCCATACTAGCACAGAAGTCCAGCAAACGCTTCCCATTCCCATTAGCTTCCATATCTTCCCCACATTTACCAATCACCCTTTCGTATCCTTCAGTTCTATTTCCAACTCTCGTATTGAAATCGCCCATTAGCACTCTTCTATCCTTGCTGTTGACCCTGACCACGATGTCACTCAATGCTTCATAAAACTTGTCAACTTCATCCTCATCTGCACCCTCACATGGTGAATACACGGACACAATTCTTGTCCTAATTCCTCCCACTGACAAATCTACCCACATCATTCGCTCATTTACGTGCCTAACAGAAACTATGTTGCGTGCAATGGTATTCCTGATAAGAGTCCTACCCCAGACTCTGCCCTTCCCTTTCTGACACCCCTCAAGTACACTTTATAATCTTCTCTCTCTTCCTCATTATCTCCCCTTACCCGAATATCACTTACTCCTAGCACATCCAGAAGCATCCTCTTTGCTGACTCAGCCAGTTCTACCTTCTTTCTTCCATAAGCCCCATTAATATTGATAGCTCCCCATCGAATTCCATTTCGTTCGCCAAGTTGTTTCCAAGGAGTCCCTCGCCTGTCAAATGGGAGTGGGACTCCATTACTCCCATAGGTCCGAGGCTTGCTTAAAGTGTTCTGAGCTCGGTAAATACATGAAGCAGGATGCTGCCCTACTTGCACATAGTCCAAGTGAGGATCTCTCCTCTAACGGGTTATGGACCATCGGTGAATTGTATAGCCGTAGCCGCCTGAGCACAAGGAGGGGCACGACTCAGATTATGTCCGAGATGCACACTCCCATTCCATAGCAACTGGTATCCCGACACTGAGGACCACTCACTAGGCCAGTCAGCCGTTGCCCATGGTTCACAAACTAGGACGTGATTACAGTAACCCACAAACATGAACCAATAACAATACCATAAGGAAAAAATCTAAGACTCAAGGAGTCTCATCAGCTTTTCTACCGTTCCTAATATAACGGCATGCATAGTCATCAGAATCTTCAGGGCCCGAACATGAAATCAGTTTTGATGGAGAAAGGGAAGAACCAATATTGCTTTTAATTGTTTATTATCGACTGAAACTACCAAAAATTCCTCCGAGATAATGCTTGCATTTATTTCGAACACTTAACGCCATTTTTTTAAACACCCCGGCTCCAAGGCTAAAATGGTTGGCGTGATGGCCTTTGGTGACATGGGTGCCGGATTCGATTCGCGGCAGGGTCGCGAATTTTAACTACCATTGGTTAATTTTTCTCGCACGGGGATGGGTGTTAGTGTCGTCTTCATCACAGTTTCATCCTCATCAAGAAGCGCAGGTCGCCTACGGGAGTCAGATCGAAAGACTTGCACTTGGCGAACAGAATATGTCCTTTGACACTCCCGGCACTAAACGCATTACCCTATTTCATGTTTTGTATCTTAAACAAATGTATAAGAAAGGTGTTACGTGCATTTGATATACTTTATTGTAATCCAAGGAATGCTTATTGTGTTATTGTATATATATATATATATATATTCGTATATAGGCTTAAGGCAATTTTCATATGAAGTGGATTTTTTTCTATCTTTATTGTATGGATAAGTATAGCATCTCTTGCTTATACATCAACAGAGTCGTAAACTTCGGAGGACCTTAGCGTAGAATAGATGCGTTATCAATTCACAGCAGAAAAACTTTCATGACGAACGGACATGAAAAACTACGATATATATTTTGATAATCAAACTAATGGAAAAAAGTACGTGCAAAGGAAAAGAGCTGAACACATTACCTATTACAAGCGATTTATTTCAGAAAACATGTCAATGGAAGTCAGCAAATCGAACACAGACGTAGGTTAAGCCTTGTAGGAGGTGGTGGTGGAGGTGAACATTGTTTCATGAGGAAGCACAGCTTCGTAAAAGTGTCTCCCAAAACACCGATTAAGACGTTTAAATAACCTCTACGATGCTGCACCCAGGACAATGGGTCTGCAAGAACACAAGGGCAGAAAACACACACACACACAGAGAGAGAGAGAGAGAGAGAGAGAGAGAGAGAGAGGGGAAGGAATAGAGAAGTCCATGGATTTAACTAGTACATATGCAAGCACGTATCAGACGTTAATAGTGTATTACTATAAGGAAGGGAAAACAAATAACATGCACACTAAACAGAACCACAATTACAGCTATCACAAATGACCTCAAGATTCTCCTCTTCCACCAATGCATCAAACAAAAAAAATACCTTGGGAACTCTAACAGTGGAACATATCCTGGGGATACGTCACAAACTATGAAAACTGGGAGAAAAACCGCGATGGAAGGATCAGGAAAAGATGCATATTTTTTATGCAAAAAACTGTAAATCATTTCACTACACACGACAGCGGAAGGACAAATCCAAGACCACCGGTTATCAATATAGGCCTACATATCTATATAAGAGTACTGTCTGTACATTGGTAAGAATTTAAAAAAGAATGGTATTAATATATCGGCCGTGTTCACAGTAACAAGGAAATGCACTTTTCAATTTTCTGTCCGTATAAATTTATGCGAATCACGAGAAAATGGTTGAAGATAAGAAAATCGGTATGTGAAGTCTGAGAATAAGGCACTACAATCTCGATAGAAAATGTTATTCATAATTTGTGAAACGGTAGTTTAGGGGAAGGCGCCTAAAATGTAATTTTTAAGAACAATTTATTAAAATCGTATTCACAACGTGTACAAGACTTCATCTAGAATTCTATAAACAGTGTAGAATTCTGTAGCGAAGCACAGTTATACTACAGTCGAATACATAGTCGCGAAGCTTGGCTCTTTTTTTATCCAGGTGACTGCAGCGCTCCACGTGGTTAGCAAGCTACTAGTGTACTGGTATGTTTAAGTTGGTGTATGTTTTGGTCATTCCATCACAGATGATTAGTTTTCTATTAAATTAACAGGGCATTTACAAAAGATGTGTATATCGCAATAAACTGCTCAACTGCAAGGAGACGACACCAGAGCTATCATTCTTTAGGTATCCTAAAGATCTTGAAATGGAAAGCTTGAATTACTGTTTATATTTTCCGATACTACATGCAGAAATGTAACTTTTAATATGTAGGCATTTCGTTTGTTAATGATATAGAAATGTAACTCAATTATAAATCCAGCTAATTATGAAATTAAATAACGTTTCAACGCAACCGTGACCTCGATGCGGTGTTTTAATATTCCAGCTGTAGAAAATACCTTGTAAATAAGTAGGGGAGCTGATTTAATGAAGAAAAAAATTTATACAATATCAATGCCTTTGCTGGCGAGATGTAGCGTTTACAGTGCACTATGTCTTCTGGTATGGGCTAGAATAAATTTGTTACTTTCATTGACTTGTCAGTCTCATCCTTGGCTTTGACAATATGAAAGTGACTGAGGTATGAGCGATGCTAGTAATACCATTGCTTATGCAGCCAGTCCCTGTTATGAATGGTATGAAAATATCACTCATAGGGTCGATTGGTGCGTGTATTTCAGTGGGCTTGGCAGACTGATGTGTGAGCAACTTCTGGCTCGGTGAGGAAAGCAACGGTAAACTACCTCATTTCCCTAGTACGCCTCTTCAGTGATGCCTAGGCCATGACAGCAAATTAGTATGCAACAAAAATTAGGTCTAGACGCATTTCGAACAAGGGAGATTTACAAAATACTTTCAAGGAAGAATGGGATAAAATACCCCCTTCCTACTGTGTTAAGTTAGTAAAATCAATCCGCAATCGCGTCCAAGCTGTCATAGTCGCTGAGGGCAATCCTACAAAACATTGCTTTCCATGGACCGATGGAGAAACGTACAGAATACAGGGGTCGTACGAATACTTTCGTTGTTCCCCCAAGATATATTTCTTAATTTTTTTACAAGTTTATGACTGTTTTCCTATTGTTCATGGACTGAATAAATGTATCTGAATACTAAACAAATGATTTTTTTTTTCAATCCATATATACCTAAACGTATGGAAAAATCATTTTCTAAAATATGCGGGGTCGTACGAATACCTTTTACACTCACTGTATATAAAAGGCCCACTCCGATTGCCCATAATCCATGCCCAGCCAAAACTACGCGACATAAAGAAATTAAATTGCGCAGTTACATTTACATTACAGTGTAGGTGCTCACTAAGGAAGCGTTTTTTATATTCCGTCGCTAAAGGGGTTAAAAAAAGAGATGAACTGTTTACATAAGTACATCACATCTCAAGGACTTGACAGTTCGCAGACGTGAAAAATTGAATTTGGGATCTACGTTTAAAATAAACACGCATTTTTTGTTTTCGGAAAATTCCCTTACGGGACGGCTTGAAAAAAGTGAAAAAAAAGAGAGTTGAAGTATTTACATCTGTTAATTACATAAAATCGTAACGACCGTGTCTGCACATCGACTATTTGGGTTCAGGTGTAATAATGACCATCCTATGTATATATATTCCAGCTTTAGTTTCCTAGAAGTCCTCATTCTTACACTCCTCCCCAAAACCAAGATGGCGGCACAATCTGCCAGCCGAGCTAGAAAACTGAAATATGGCAAAATTATTAGTTCAGTTAGTTTTAGATTGTAATCCACCGAAAAATTTTAATATGTTTGAATTTTTAATTTTTTACAAGCGGAAAATATGGAAATATGGAGGCAATATTAATGACCGTGTAGACCTTCGTTTCTATGTATTTCGTGGCTAAACGGTAAGTCGTATCACAAAACGGATGGCACAATCTCTGTTCAATTTGCAGTGATCTACAACTTTGGTCACTTGTCGTATCCTTACCCGTTATGCGTTAGATTTGGCTGTGTTTCTCAATTGTGCGTCTATTTTTCGGTTTTTACACACAATTCATAGTTGACACTTTTAAGAAAGAAGGAATCATCAAATTCTGCCCTCCCAGAAGCCATATGGGAGCCAAATTCTATCTGTCACGTAAGTCTCCGAAAGGTAATGCAGGGTGTGAAACCCTTACATTCTCCCTATTCAAAGTTTCTAACCTATAGAGATACGAGAAAATGTCGTATGATCAACCATTAGCCCGCTAAAAGAAGCGTTTTATGGTACAATCCTTCTGTCAATATAATGAACAGTTTAGCAGCATTTGATAAATGATCTTCCATATGTAAACATGCATATACTTTAGTATGTCGATCTATAGACTGAAATTTATTCGTAGCGATCTAGAAGGTGTGGGTCTGCCATTACAATCAAGACTTTACGAATCGATAGTGACTGTCAGCAAGAGGGCGTCTGCTAGTGTAATATTTCCTCCCCACGTCCACACTGGCAATTTTCTTAAAAATTCCCCTACCGAATGTGTCGAAGTAGGAAGGAGGCCTGCCACTGTAACGAAAACTCCCCAAATCAATTGTGACCGCACAGTAGACAAGGAACCTTTTATTATAATGACAACTTTCCAACTTGATTGTGTATGGCAGTAGACAAGTGAACCGTTATCACAACTCCGCACCTCGCACTTTACATTGGAAACAACATATGGGGACGTCCCCACGATGTTTCTTGGATAGTGCTAAGGGACATGCAACATAAAAAACTCATTCACTGCGTGGACAGTAATTCTGTTCGATATTCGTATACAATGTAGAATGCCGTAGCGAAGCACGGGTTACATTTGTTACTCTTCAATATAGACTGTTGTGCCCTTCAGCGGTTAGTCTACAAGCCTCTGAATTTACTAATTGCCGCCACAATCCTCGTGTGGCCTCGTTTAGTTCTACACCTCTTCTCTTTAAATCATTGTAAACTGAGTCCAACCATCGTCATCTTTATTTCTCTCTACCCCTCTTACCCTCCATAACAGAGTCGATTAATTTCCTAGGTAACCTATCCTCAATTCGCCTCACATGACTCCACAATCGAAGCCGGTTTATGCGTACAGCTTCATCAGTAGAGTTCATTCCTAACTTATCCTATATTTCCTCATTCCGAGTACCTTCCTACCATTTGTTCCCACCTGTTTGTACCAGCAATCATTCTCGGTACATTCATATCTTACTTCTGACTTATTAATAAGATCCTGAGTCCACCCAGCTTTCACTCCCTTACAGCAAAACTGAAAACAGACCGATGTAAAGATAGTTTAGTCTGGGAGCTGACTTGCTTCTTACAGAATACCGACTATGGCAACTGCAAGCTCACTGCATTAGCTTTAATGCACCATGATTCACTCTCACAATACTACGACCATCCTGGGAGAACACACATCCTAAATACTAGAAATTATCTGTTCCAGGTTTGTATTCCCAATCTGGCATTCAATTATCTTTGATTACTTACCTAATGATATCAATTTAGTCTTAGAAAGGCTAATTTCCGTACCATACTCATTGCACCTATTTTCAAGTTCCAATATATTAAACTGCAGGCTTTTGGCACCATCTGACATTAAGACTCCATGCTAATCTTATTACTCTATGAAGCCATTTTTATCCCTGCCTTCCCACTATACTTCAACTATTTCAGGTCTAATTTCATCTATTCCTACTGCTTTATGACTATGGAGTTTATTTACCACCCTTTCCACTTGAAGTAAATTCTTCAACATCATTGCCCTCCACCCCACGAGCTCGACTGATTGCGACATAACAAAGAAAATGCCCTTTTCAAAAAAATTCTTCCACCTTTCCCATGATTCCCCGGGACATGAGCTCACCTGATTCACACAACACACTATTTCCTTTTTTCCCCTCATTTCCTAAGATTATTTAATACTGTCCAGAAAGGTTTCCCCTGCTGCTTGACCTAGCCTTTCGAATTCTTCCCACGACGACTTCTTCTTTGAAGGATGCAATCCATTCTCTATAACTTTTCACATCAACGGGACGATTCCTCTGAACTCGCAGCTCTACTGATCTAATATGACCTGACGAGGCAAGGGACTCGGCAAGGAGGTGCAAGGCGTCACAGGAAGGGGGTCAGACAACATCCAGGACATCACTAAAGGCCACCACACACAGAAAGCTAAGCTAAGCTACGCTACACTATGCTACACTAAGCGATGCCAAGCTGTGGTGTGCTATGACACGAATAAAAAGCTAAGCTAAACTATGCTAGACAGCACTTGTCTCGCTGTTGTAAATAATCAGTTGCTCTCTCTGCACTACTGCTCGGTGGCATGATTTTTTTTTTCGAAGGGGTTCGACTGGCTGAGATTGTGTAGGTGTGGGGACGGGCGGAACAGATGATGAATCCAGATATATGTGATAGGGAGTGTAGGTCATCACATTCCGGACTCTCAGTCATCTGGGTGGCTACTTCAGTTATCTCTTGACGTTGATATGTATCCTGCCTGTCAATGTTTGAATGTGTGCTGTAAGGAAAATTAAGCTATTAATACACATCCAAACGTATATTAAGTAATGACACATGGAGATCTGTTTATGGAGAATGAGCATATTGAACTGTCCTAGTCCTTGTGCTTCACACGCAATTCATGTTCATTTTGTTAGTGAAATGTTGTCTTAGCTGCAAAACATAAGAAATCCAGACGTTCTTTTCTTATAACCTCGAATGAATTACATGCGTTTTAAATTATAATATACTCACCATATAAATTCTATTATAATTTCATCAATTTTTAATATTTTAAAAGATTTTAAATATTAGTCATACTGCGTGCGTTAAAATGACAGCTCACCTTCTTGTAGAAATATAAGGCAGAAGGAATTCCATTTGTTTGTGGAATCTCCACTCCATTTTTCCCTTCTTGTCCACTTTTACTCTCTTTTTGTCTCATTAGGTCCTCCCTAAGTTCCTTGCCTAAAACAATATACGCTATTATTTTACCTTCCACGCTCTTAGTAACTGGTGATATAGTTAAGAATATGGCATACAGTTGCAGAACATTATCTGCTAAACTGTATATAATGTGCATAAAGCCATATGGAAAAAGTATTCTTCTCAAACAATTAGAATTGTCAAAATTGCGAATATATAGCTAATTTATGAATGGTAGCTTACTTACAATCAATTTGAAGTACTGAACTTATTTCCTGACAACAGTTTTCCTATCTTATCAAATCTCTGTAGTAATTTGATGACGTATCACATGAAGGCCGGGATATCTTTTCACCTCCTCAGTTAGCCGTTCTTCTTTTGGCTCGTTATCCATTGTATTAAAATATCGAAGTACTACCAGAAGAGACTCGCACAACACGACTAAACACACACAACAGCCCGCCAGACCAACTGCTCAGAAATGAAAAGCATATGCTACAGCCAAGAAAATCGCCTGCCTAGCGATCTGTCTAGCTTAGCTTAGCAAGGTATAGCTTAGCATAGCGGCCTGTGTGTGTGATCGTACTTAAATGAATTGGGAGCGATATTTTTCACAACACCGTAGCTTAGCTTTCTGTGTGTGGTGGCCTTAAGCCTGCCATCGGTCGTCTCGCTCGCAGAGGTGGAGTCAAGCGTATTTCGGGACTTATCTACGAGGAGACCCGCCATTACACCTTAGCTCACCAAACTTTTAAAGCACCCCTTCTCACCGATGCTATATCGCAAACTGCCCGAGCCCACAGCCTCTTCCAAGTTTTCTCGTATCTAGCCCATATTATTTTTTGCAAAATCATGTTCCTTCTTTGAAGAAACTAAGAAACACACGAATATCAATTTTTGCACACGTGTTTATCAGTACCTCTTGTATGTGTGCATAACAAGAATGTTCATCTATTTTAAAAAGTTGGAGACAAGTTTTTGCTATGCTTTCTTTTACTGTGCAAAAAAAAAATGAATAAAATATATTCTAACCCACCTATAATTTACATATTTCCAGAAAAAAGTTGCGTACGTTCAATGATGTACACGGAGCTTCTGTTGCCCACGTTTCAAAAACTCATTCAACTACAAGCTGAGAAAAAGGTACATAACTATGGAAGAAACACAGTTTCAAAAAAAACAGCCTTAAAGTTACAGATGTAGTCAAACACATTCACCGGTTCTAATACATCCCAGTTGCATACGATGGCTCATCTCGGCCTTCCTGTTGCTCGTATATCTCTTCTAACTTCCTTTTGGCCTTGCTCCTATTTTACCTTATTGTTTTGTTTCACTTTCCTGCCATTCACTCAACCTTTGCAATTCGGATTTTGTCAATGTTTTTCACTGCAATAATACAATTACATCCAAGTGCAAACACTAACTGTTCTAATTCATAACATGCCGCGATAGAACCATCACTGAAAGCTGCTACTGCTTCAAACACACCAAAATGTGATGTTTTCGTTTCCATGAACGTTGTTTTTGGCGGACTATTCCAAGTAACATTGTTCATGGATTACTTGGGGTTTTGACCTACCAAGCACACATTTCTTTAACAACCCTGGTTGGGACAAATCCATGAATACTGGTTAGAATTCCTCCGCTGCTGTTGGAAGAATATGGAAATGTTCTTTGTATACGTATTTTTCAACTTTTGCTGTAGCCTTCTTGTTTATGCACCAAGTATTTTCACCATCTGGTGAGAGGTAATGACGCAGGTCATTGCTGACCTAATGTGGAAATGTTTTGCCTATACAGCTTTTAGCATTTCTTTGTAGTCGCCAGTATTTCTTCTTATGGCTAAACCGTATTTTTTTAATGCCACCCATGCCGGAATCTGTTAGTCGTCCATGCACTGATTTACAGTCTGAATTTCTTACGAACAAGTTTTGTGCTCATCCGTTTCTGAACGTGCCCTATGCACTCTAATTTCTCTATATATCTGCTGCATAGGGCTGAGATTCAGTTACAGCTTTATACGCTTTAGAATCACCATCACAAAGATATTCTAAATAACGCACATTGCAATTTGAAATGGATCGGTTTAATATGTTTTGCACCACAGACGTCCATTACACCACTAGTTCCGTGATAATTTGCAATACATTCCGTAATACGGTCAGTTTGTCAGGGCATGTACAATAATTTTTGTGGAGGATGTCAACGTACAAAACCATAAAAGGTGGTTAGACAATGCAAATAATATTATTCAATGGGCTGGGTTAATACCTCACCAAATTAAAACACCCTTCAGGATTTAAAAATAAATCCCATTGAAAAGAAGTTGTAAGAGCTCCACTACAACTTCCCAAACGTAACTAAATAGGCAGCATACCCAATAATATGAAAATTAAATACATACTATGCAGAATGTTATGTATCATACATCATTTTAAAGCTTAGATTTTGTACTTGATGAATCGCCAAAAAAATATATATATTAAAAAACTTCTTTCATTCTGACCCCCGCCCTAATCTCCTTTCCTGAGGCTGTTTCGTTAACATATCCGACGTACATCAATACGAACAATCTTTTAAACTTTTATAGCAATGATACTTAGGCTGAAGAGGTTTTGCACGAGCATTGAAAGAATTAGAAGTGATGAGCTTTATTTAAACTGGCTTCAAGCTTCTGAACTGACTTCGTTGGAGAGTTCTGCGAGGGTCACATATTCAGCTTTGGTAGATGTAACCGTAATGCATGGTCATTTGCTACATACCTAACGAATCGGATTGCCATTCAAATGAAACAAGCCCAGTGTTTGATTTTCTGTCAGTCTGATCTTGAACTCAATTTAAATCTGCGTATCTGAATAACCTATACTTAATCTCTTCATTTCCAGTGATTTTTACAATCTATTTGCAGTTGATAATTCCTCACAGGTACTTCACCAATCGCCTAGCTCCTACCTGATCCGACACATTAAAAGCGTTGCCTTAGCATTGTCACACTGGCGGCAATGAGGGGTCTGTTAACTGCTATCTGTATATATATGTATGAAAAGTTTTGCTTAATTTTAAAAGAATTGTATTTCTGTACCGGTTATGCCCACAGTAACATGGAAAAGCACGCTTTAATTTTCGGTCATATCTGTATATATGTACTGCATGCACGCGCATCACGAGATATTGGCTGAAGAGAATTTAACGAAAATCGGTAGGTAAAGCCACAGAATAAGGCACTACGGTCTAGGCTATAAATAATTGTATTCACGCTAGATGAAATGCTACTTTAGGAGAAAGCTTCTAAAATTAAATTGTTAAACACTTAATGTTATCAATCCACCGAAAAGTACCACATAACAAAACTTACAATTTCCAATCAAATATGTTGCATGAAGTTTTACCGTATTGACTAATGAATTAGGGGGCTGATACACCTGGAAATAATGAATTTTTCAATTTTTTCATCTCAAATGAAAGAACACACATTTCCTTACCTAAATATGAAGTTTTATAGCGAAATTTCCAATTCTGACCGAGAAATTTCGATTTAAATTCATGCATGTACTGAACTGTCAGCTGTGTAGGCTGATTTGGGAATATTAGTTTAGAACAAAAACAGCTGACTCGTCAAGGCATCAGGACCATTTACTAATTCCGTTATTCTGTGCCTGTAACCTAACCACGAGATTTTGTTTTGAATCCTGTCATGTTTGTAAGACTCAGAGAAGAAGATGGCTGGCATAAAATTAGAAGATGGTAAGGATGGTGTTGCGGGTCGTCTCGCTGATGCTATCATCGAAGAGCTGCAGTGTTATTATGGCAATGCCAGAAGGGAAAATTACGACAACTTGGAAGACATGAGGAAGGCTATATGGGCTAAATGGGTACCAAGCCTAGGCAAGAAGAACTGACAAGGAATGTAAGCACCCTCACCCAATTCCAATGGCTGTAATGAAAACGATAAAGCTAATATTCCAAGACCTTGCTACTACTGACCTAAGTAGATGTCCGAAAGGTCGGACGCAAAATGCTAACGAGTCCTTGAACAACGAAGTATGGACTGTTTGTCCTAAGAACTCAAATTCAGGGAGGATATTTGTGAAAACTGCAGCTGCTGAAGCTGTCTTCTTTAATGATGGTAATAAAAGTAAACTGGAAGTGCAAGAATGTTTAAGAATCAGAGTTGGAAAATACGCAACATCTCCTCTGACTGAACGTGACGTTCTTTGAGCCAAATTTGTTGAAAAATGGCTTTGAGAGTCTTCAAAGGAGGAACGAAGGACAAGGAGAAGGCCGAGGATGGAAGAGCATGGCGATGGAGGGTATTACATATGCAGCAGCTGCCTTCTAGTGTTATATATAAGTGGAAATGTATATACTATGTTTAGAGCAATTTTTCCAAAAGTTTAATTTTTTCACATAAAAAATGCAATAACTCAAGAACTAATGGTCCAAAATGCATGAAATTTGGAATTCCCTTTGTTGGAACTAAGTTATGGAGGATGAACTTCAATTATTGAATTCCTTTGAAAGATATGCTCAGTGCATTTAAAACCGTGTGAAATTCTGAACTTTTTTAAATATTCAAATTTTATTTATTTAGTCTGATCCAGGACACCCTAGATTTGCCATAAGACACAGAATAATACACAATAACAATTTTGAGGGAGGATAAAAAGATTAACGTTTAAAAAAATGATAGGTTACAATTAACCATGTTAAATGGCATGAACTCCATATAAATGGTGACGAAGAATCGAAACGGAGTACTTGATGAGTGAGACGACTATCTCATCTTGTAGGCTTCTCGCTAGTTTATATTTTTGTCGCCATGTGACGAAAGATTTGGGAATGGTTCCCCTCGCGCCAAAGAAAAGTCCAGTCACCGTAATTTTTTTAAGGTTATACGACTCAAGAAAGAAAGGGATGGTTGGATTATAGATATCATTTTTCTCATTGTCTACGTCAGTCGGCTGAGAGGCTGAAGATTCAAAGCGTACCACAGGATCAATAATTTCTGCTTCGTTCCTCCGTCTGTCAATCGCTATAATATCAATCCTGCGAGTGCTGCCTCCTTCGGCGAGGCAGTGGACTTCTTCGTACACTTCTATCCTGGGTAATTTAGTGTTGTCTTTAAGTAAAAAATAGTTTATGCCAAACACATTGATACTTATCAAGAAAGGTGTTTCGTAACATTTTAAACATAACCCATAAAACCTCTTCTAGCTCATTTTCTGTATCTAACTTGATCACTTAGTTCTTTAACTAATAATGAAATTCTGCCAGAATTCCTCCACTTCTTTCCCTGGTTTTTCTTCATTTTATTCCTTATAATGAACCCCTTCCAGGTTAGATTTATCTCTGCTTTTCGCATTGTCTCTAGGAGGGCCACTATATCAAAACTCTCCACCATCTTGCAAACCTCTTCGTTCCCCAACTTACTTCCCACCCCTTCAATATTTACAACGCATATCTTACACCCTAGCTACCTACCACCCTCCCCTACACCCTCCATTCTATTTCCCTCCGCAGCGTTATTTACCTTCCTTCTAGTTCTACGCAATCCTTCTGTTTCCTCTCTGCTCTCTCCCTTCTTAGCCGTCCTTCCAGATTCTTTGCTCTCCCTCTCCTCGTGCCCTTTATTTCTCTTCCCCTACAGATCTTTCAGACTTACACTTCTAGTCCTGGTCGTTACCTCTCTCCGGGTACTTGCCATCTCCTTCACTCCAGCACTTTCCAGTGGCGCACGACTGTTTACGTCTCGCTCCACTCCCTGATTGTCATCTCCTTCCTTTGTCCTCTTCACTCTTGGCTCCTCTTTCTCCGCACTGGTCCTCGCTTCCCCTCTCGCCAACCGCCATTTCTCTATTATACACCACCGAGCTCTCCTCTTGTCGCGCCTATCGCTCTCTTCTCCGTTACCGTCTGTAAGTAATTTTGGTCTATATGTTGCAACTTTTCCATTGACCATTCTTTTACCCAGCGGCCATTTCCCACCACCAACGTATTCCCCCTAATGAACGCTCTCAACCATTGTTTCCTCGCATACCACATGTCTTCTTAGCACTTTCAACTCTCTGCTTAGGATAATGTCCGCCATCAGGGTAGACATCACCGGGAGCTTAATTGGTCTCCCACCTCCGCCTTTCAATCTTCCCACTCTCTGTGAGTCTTCAATATCTACTTCACTAAAATTGATCTTCATTCTGTCCTGTATCAAGTTCACTACCTTATAAACTAATGCCATCTTATCTTTCGCTGCTTCTTCAACTCCGTATATAAAAATATTTTTCCTCATTCGTTCCTGGATCCCATCGACCATTTCTCTCTCTAGTTTTGCCATCTCCCCCTCCAGCACCTGGACTTTCAATCGCATTTTCTCCATCTCCACCTCATTTCTCCCCACCTTTCCCTTCAGCTCGTCCATCTCACTTTTAATGCACTGTCTCAAGTTCTTTAGCTCCTTGGAATGATCACGTATCATCTCCTTCAGTTGGTCTATCGGACACGCCTCCTTCACCACTTCTTTCAGCACTCCATCTCTCCCCACCCTATAGCACCAATTGGGCTGGCTCTCCACCTATTATGAGCACCACCGCCACCAGCAGCCCTGCCATCATCCCGAATTCCTCACCCTTCATCCTCTTACTCAAGTCAGTTTTCTTCTTCCTCCGGCATTGCCAACTTCCAATCCTCACACGATAGAGTTCTAGCGCTATCTCCATACTTCAGCACACACTCAGCACATCCATCCACACTGCTTACTCGATTGAGACTATCTGTGTTATCAAAACCTGTACTGTAACAATGTATGACAAATGATCGGAAATTTGATTCTACACAACTTTAGTCATATAGTATTTATCGACAGGAGCACTAATAATATGAATATTTGAGAATTAAATTGTAGGCCTTCCCCTAAACTACCATTTCACTCAGCGTGAGTAAAATGACATAGCATAGATTGTAGCGGCTCATTCCCCCCCGACTTCACATACCGATTTTCATTAAATTCTCTTCAGCCGTTTTCTCGTGATACGTGTACAGACAGAAATTACGGAAAAGTAAAAAGTGCATTTTCTTGTTACTATGGACATGACCGATACAGAAATACTATTCTATTCAAATTCTGAGCAATGTAGAGACAAAACTATTTTTTATATATACTGTATATATGTAATGAAGTGATAATATAGTCAAATATTTTCAAGAAATGTGGGAGCTTATACACTGCAGTAATTAAACTGATCGGCAATATTAAACGGAAGGTAGGCCGAACATGTGGACTGGAAAGGTGCTGTATACACGAGGGTGAATTTGTGTGCAGCCTTTATTTATACAGATCGTTATCAGAAAGAATCTTGTACTTCTTTTCACAGGCGAGTAGAATTTTTTTTTGCTAGTTGCTTTACGTCGCACCGAGACAGATAGGTCTTATGGCGACGATGGGAGAAGGAAGGGCTAGGAGTTGGAAGGAAGCGGCCGTGGTCTTAAGGTACAGCCCCAGCATTTGCCTGGTGTGAAAATGGGAAACCACAGAAAACCATTTTCAGGGCTGCCGACAGTGGGGTTCGAACCTACTATCTCCCGAATATTGGATACTGGCCGCAATTAAGCGACTGCAGCTATCGAGCTCGGTGAGTAGAATTTGATCCGTTATTCAATTCCATAATAAGCCTCCGTGGCTCAGACAGCAGCGCATCGGCCTCTCACCGCTGGATACTGTGGCTCAAATCCTGGTCACTCCATGTGAGATTTGTGCTGGACAAAGCAGAGGCGGGACAGGTTTTTCTCCGGGTACTCCGGTTTTCCCTGTCAACTTTCATTCCAGCAACACGCTCCATTCTCATTTCATAGCATCTATCAGTCACTAATAAATCACTTTGGGAGAGGCGACCCCATTGTACTAATAGCCTATATCTGCTTCATTCATTCCATTCCTGACCCGGTCAATGACTGGAAATCAGGTTGTAGGTTTTCATTTCCATAATCAAGAACCAAACAGGTTATAGGGTGGTTGATTCCGAGAACGTACAAGCATTACATATGTAACGTTCAGGATGCTGTTTATTTCTCTTAACTTTTTCCAATTCATCTACATATATAAAATAAGAGTTTTGTCTGTACATTGCTCAGAATTTTAAAAAAGGACGGTATTTCTGTACCAGTAACAAGGAAATGCACATTTTAATTTTCCGTAAATTCTGTCTGTATGCACCGCCATCACGAGAAAATGACTGAAAGAGAATTGAATGAAAATGGGTGTACAAAGTCGGGGAATAAGTTGCTACAATCTAGGGCATAAATAATTTTATTCGTGCTGAGTGAAACTGTAGTTTAGGGGAAGGCCTAAAATTTCATTCTCAATTTCTTGTTAGTAGCGGTCGTATCTTAGTGAAAATAGGTAGACCAAGCTGGGGAATAAGTCGCTTACAATCTAGGCTATAAATAATTGAATTCACACTCAGAAAAAATGGTAGGTAAGGGGAAGGCCTAAAATGTAATTCTCCAATATTTGTTTATTAGTGGTCCTATCTTATGAAAATTGATATGCAAAGGCGGAGAATAAGTCGCTATAATCTAGGACAAACAACTGTATTCACGCTGACTGAATTGATAGTTTAGAGGAAGGGCTAAAATTGAACTCTGAGGTATTTACATTATTAGTGGCCGTATCGATAAATACTACATAACTTAAGTTATATAATATTAAATTCCGGATCATTTAGGTCTTATACATTGTTACCGTACCGGCGATGATCACAGAGATATTCATGAATTTGGATTTTTGTTACTTAGTCCATATCAGCGCCGAGTCACGAGATAATGGGTAAACAGAATTTAATGAAAATTGGTATGTGAGGTCAGAGAATAAGGAACTACAGTCTACGCTATAAACAATTTTGTAGCGTGCCCTAATATCACAGATTTGAAAGAAAACTAAATGTGAAGGCCTACAATATAGAAAGCTCATAAAATTGATCAACAATAACATTACACTGACCATTATTTGTTGCGATGTGCTTTGTGTCTTCTGTTACCGCCCATCTCCGATAGATAGGATTACTGCTGCGTACCGAGTATTTTTAAAAAATTATTTTACGACGCACCGATACAGATAGCGATGAAGATATAGAAAAGGGGTAGGAGTGTGAAGGAAGCAACCTCAGCCTTAATTAAGGTGCAGCCCCAGCATTCGCCTGGTGTGAAAATGGGAAACCTTGGAATACCATCTTCAGGGTTGCCAACAGTGGGGGCAAATCCACTATCTCCCGGAAGAATGCTCACAGCTGCGAGCCCCTAACCACACGCCCAACACATGCCCGATCATAGAGAGCTTAACAGCCTCCCTGAATATTGGTGAGAAGTAGATGGGGAGTTAGATAATTTTTTCTTTAACATGCGGTTCCTCTGGTTCATAAAATTTCTGGTAGTACTGGCACATAACACTGGTTCATCATAGTATTCCACTTATTCAACCCCTACTCTGAGGCACTGACTGGAATGAGCAGTGTGCATATTTCACAGAATAATGGCAGAGGAGTGTTCACGGCTCTCTGCGGCCTGGTCATTCCAGCTCTGGAACTTCGACTTAAATCGGCACCATCAGAGCCGTTATTGGACATTATAAATTTTCCGGCGAACTCATTCCTGGCTGCCAGCGTGTCGCCCCTGTGAGCTTACCCATTCTCATTCAGGATAAATATTTCAGGTTCCCTACGGGAATCAATATTTATATCACCACAGTACTGTTCATTAAAAGTGAGAAAATGAGAGTTTTTTCATTTGATCGAGTATTTTATATGAGAACATTCCTACTGACACATTTTGTAATGACCTGTGTTGACTTTAGTTAGGAAAACCACAATCAGTCTTTCTGAGAATCCCAAAGCGAAGCATGTGTACATCAGCTAGTCTGGGATAATTCTTTAGAAATGAAGAGTTGTTCTGGAAAATAAGCCCACATTTTTCATACAGACGGTTTACCGGTATTACAAATTTGATAAACTTTGGCCTATCGTGGGAAAAAGTATAGACACCAGAGTTTATACATTAATAAAATGTTTATCCTTCATCCCAGATAGAAACCAGATACACCAAAATTCAGCTTATTTTCTTCTATGTTTATGTGTAGTAGAAATTTGAGTCATACCCAGTTAAACTCAATTTGAAAATTCGTAACATTGAAAGTATTGATCTGACCATTACCAAAGTCAAATGTGTCTTCAAAAACCATATTGTTGATCTGTATCAAGTTTTTATTTAATAGGATATTTGTGGGAAAAGGTGTAAATTTTTTAAGCATTTCTCAATGTGTGATCAAAGCTGTTAACAATTCAGCTTGTTATGAAGCTCACAAGAATGTAAGGCTAAAATTAAAACTGATTTTTCCTGCATACAACTGTTGATTTTATATTGATTTCTATTTAACTGAGTGGTTTTGAGAGAAGAAAGCAGCGTATATTTTTAAAATTTTTGTCAATAGTGAATTTTCAGTCTTCTTACTCAGACTGCTAAAGGTTTTTTTTTTAATGTGCACCACCTACTGTATAGACTATCCAAAAGATGTGTGGAGACTGTTCAATACCAATGCAAAGCGTGTTCAGTTTTTATACATAGATATCTCTATCTTCATAAGTATTTTCCTAGTCCTGATGTATGTATATTTATTGCGTGTGTTCACGTTAGTGTAAGCTGTCATTAATTCACTAAGGCCAAGGAAAGGCTGTTTTCCTGAAGCTGGTATTAGACATTATTGGACACTTTCCAAGAATTCATTTACGGTCCACTTTTACCACTTGAGACCCCAGTATTATTATCCTGCAAAATTTCTGTGTGGTATTTGGTTTAAAATTAGTAACAGAGCAGTTACAGTTTGCGAAACGACGAGAATTTCCATACGGATCTTCTGCTTCCTATTACCGCAACTTTTAATAATAATAATGTTATCTGCTTTACGTCCCACTAACTACGTTTAAGGTCTTCGGAGACGCCAAGGTGCCAGAATTTAGTCTCGCAGGAGTTCTTTTACGTGCCAGTAAATCTACCGACACGAGGCTGTCGTATTTGAGCACCTCCAAATACCACCGGACTGAGCCAGGATCGAACCTGCCAAGTTGGGGTTAGAAGGCCAGTGCCTTAACCGCCTGAGCCACTCAGCCCGGCGCCGCAACTTTTAAAAATATAATTCTGTTTCCAATGTGTCTAATCAATGTCTGTTCTTAGTATCTGGCTCCATGGCTAAATTGTTAGCATGTAGGCTTTTGGTCCAGAGACCCGAGTTTGATTCCAAGGCAGGTCGAAAATTGTGACCATTGGTTAATTCAGATGTGTCGAGGGGCTGAGTGTGTGTGTGCGCGCGTGCGCCTTAGTCATTAGAATTGATCATCCTCGTGCACACACAGGTCTCCTAGGTTATACGGCGTCTTCGAGGCAACATGCTATTATCAGTTCTTACTGTATTATCCTGTCATAGGAATAAAAATAACCTGTCGATGGGTGTTTTCATGGCTGCGTAATGTAAATTAATGCATGACTATGAACTCCTTGTCAAGCTGAGGAGTGCCCACATCATCGCAGTACGCGCATGGACGTAACATCCAAGCACACTCTTCTGCGCAGCCAGCGGCATGGGGCCTTATTCCGGACACCAACCTCAGGAGTTGAGTTCAAATGATTGATGTGATATATGATGCTTAACATCCATAGTGATTTGATAGAAACTGAGGATGTTCTTGTAGAACGAAACATGTTATTCATTGTGTATGTGATTTTTACAGGTATGCTTAGTGTTTTAATTTGCATTTGAAGTAGTTGTGTCTGACGGACTGAAGTTTTTTTCTTACATTTACACACCAGGCAACTTTTAAAAATAAAAAACACACAAGATTTTTCAATTCTTGGATTTCATCGCATATGTTGGGAGCAAGATCTGGATGAAAAAAAGAACATAAAAGGCATCCATATCTACAGTTGCAAGGAGAATTGACTATTAAATTTAAAATGTTATTTAAAAAAATGGTTACAAGAAAATGCAATAAACGCAGAACTAAATGCACAATAGTTCCCTTTATTTGTAACACAAAAATTCAATTTTTTTAATAGGTATCTCGGAACACATGGAGATGACGTGTTACGTTTGTGGCTATAATGTGAAGATAAAATATCAAACTGTCACCAACACAACTCTCTGGAAAAAAAACCTCATCAAAATTATGAACTAAGAATGAAAACAAATGCACTGAAATACGTGAAATTACCGCATTAAAAAAAATCAGTATGTTTCATACGTTATTAACACGCGACATCGAGAGGGGGAAAAGCACAGAACCGGGGGGGGGAAGGAAACTACACGTGGCCTACAATTCCAACGAAACTAGCCTATCTCGCTTTCTGGACGATTGCCGTCCCGAATTCCCGGCTGTAAAACGCACACAATGCTGTAGTGACGATGCACGAAGGCGTCGGACATTACACTCGCCAAATGAAGCATCAAATAAGTAGCTTGAAAATTAAGTTGCATGAATTACACAAGCACACAATTTATACTAGGGGAAGAGTTTGACTGCACTGGAGGTTATGTAGCTCAAAAATAGGAAGTAAAAAATAAATCTGAAAATTGAAAGGAGAGTTAAAAAACTGAAACTTTCCGGATAAATCTGAAAGCTAGGCAGGTATGCAATTATTTCTGGATGAAAATTGTTTGCGTATAATATTAGTTTCAACCAATGCATACATCAACAAAAATCAGACAGCAGATCTCGAGTGAATGTGAAGCGAAGTGTACTGATGAAATTAAACTGAAAGCTTTATTTGGGATAATTTTCCTAGCCAGTGCGTGCAAGTCTGAGGCGGAATACCACTGACATTTGAAAAATCGATGTGATGGCAATTGAAGCGATATATACATATAACTATGTCCTACTGGTGATTTAAGTTTTCACTGGGATGCCTAAGATTTGACAATTTTTCTGATCGACATGAAAGACAACTGGACAATTTGGCATCTCCACAACAGGTTATTCGATCAGAACTGCAGGTGGTCATGTAGCAAGTGATTAATTGAAAATACCAATGAACAACTGGTATTTAAGTTTCAAGGTCATTGTGGTTTTAGAGTTGATATTCCTAAGAAACTTGGGAGGTACGGAATTTAAATGTTTGCTCTAGTTAACACAAAAGGCGCTTACACTCTCAATCTAGAAGTTTACGTACCCTTCAGGGTGAAGGCCCATCCTGAATGTCAAATAGCCCTCACAAAGTTGTGAAGAGATTTGCGGAGCCTATACGGGGAACATATCGCTATAAGATTATGGACAATTGGTGCAGCAGCAGCATTCCTCTCTGAAGATTTCTTGAATGAGAAATGTATAGGTCCCGCAACAAGAGCTTGCCGAAACTCAAACGTGAAATTTCACTCGAACGCTGGTCACAGTTCAGCTGGCCAGAACGCCAGCGCAGACAGTTCATTAACAACTGCTTGGAGTAAGGTGATTTAGCGAAGTGAGGGGGGCGTGCAGTGCCACTACCAAGCCCACCCAAATACTGCCGATGTTCTGCACACCTTTGTTTGGCAAGCTCTTCTTTTGGGACCTATACCATCGTGGGCACACTTCGAAAAAACAAACGAGAAATATCAGCAGAATTCCTTAACGCGTAGAACCGGATAAGCACTGCGTAGAACGGGATAAGCACTAAGCACTACACAATATCTTTAATGTTAGAGGTGTTGTGGTTTTAGTGAGTCATGTTTGTTATTTCAACAATACACTATAACAGCAAAATTGATGTAGAGACGGGTGATAAAGAAGCCGGAAATTATTACCCACTACAATGGAACAAAAGTGGGTGTTGACGTTCTCGATCAGATGTATGATCACTGCCAAGGGTGATTAAGAGCACGTGGAAAGCTGCTACTTGGCAGTCAGGAGGAGACTGCAATGCCAGTAGAACCCCCTAAAGGACATGTATGACTTTTCTTTGAAGACGACAGAGGAACAAGAACACCCGGAAGCACTTCAGCATTACCTGCAGCTTATTCAGTGAGTTTCCAGCCTAAGGAACTTATACCCATAGAATTACACGACCTTGACCCCAAGTCCAGAAAAAACCAAATGACATACCTCTTTCTTCTGGGTTCATCACCATAGCCACCATACTGATCTGCATGGTTCTGTAAAGAGAAAAATGAGCACATTTGCAATTCACCGTTAACATCAAATCAAGCATAATCATGGCCCTAAATTAATTTGCATTCATGTTTCAGTTGATACCTTATCCTATATTAATACTTGAGACATCGATTGTAATGATATAGATGTCGATTCCCATAGGGAATCTGAAATATCTGTCGAGTAATTAAATTTACAATACCAATATAAATGGTCCGTTATTGGACATTATAAATTTTCCAGCTAACTCATTCCTGGTTGCCAGTGTTTCGCTCGTGTGTGCAAGGTTGGGCTCATCAGTTGGTACCTAGCACACCTACCAAGACTCTGGCCAGTGCATACCGTGGAGGCCACTGCGTAGGCTACATCATCTGATGGCCAAGCAGGCATCAATTCTTGGTAAAGAAACAAAAGTCTCTCATAGTGAATTGGCACTGCCGATGGCTCTAAGTAGACTGTTTAACTGTTGCTGATTACTTGTTCACTGCGTGTGATTGTGTAAATTACTAGTCGAACCAACAAAGAGTCAATGTGTGTTGTGTGGCCCGTAGCCCTGTAGTAGCGGTCTGCAACACAGCTGTGACTGGACTAGGGAAAGTGAAAATAAGCATTAGCCCTCTCCATGCCCATGGAGAGCTTTCTACCAGGAAGCCTCACCATCAGGCATCACGACCAGGAGCAGATGCGCAACAAGGAAAACGAGGTCTGTGTTTAAGGTCATCCGACTACCAGGGAGGGACGGTGTGCCAGGGACGGGCGCCGGCGCTGTCAGGAGGAGGGCCGAGACAGACGAGCTCAGCTGCCACCCAGACGACCAGGAAAGACCGATGGACGAGGCATAAGGCGGTCAAGACCAACTTAGTCCACCTGGCCATGCCTCCCCAACTGAGCGAACCAGGCCGAGCGGCTCAGCACTGCGAAGCTGACGCAGACCAAGGCCTACCAAGAAAGGCCTGTTACCCGGGCGCAATCCAGTAAAGCGCCCCAGATGGCGGACGGCAGCACAGCAGTGGAGGAAGACGCACCCTAGCGTTCGGAGGCTGCTATCAAGGCCCAGCCTGCCAGCGTGTCAGTCGAGGTGCAGACATCGATGTTCGCCCCATAGGACAGGGATTGCAGTCAGGTGTCAGCACATACCGACGTCACCGCCGTCAACCATGAGAAAAAATACGCCATCTCTACAGCGGGACCACCAGCAAACCCAGGGCCACCAGGACGAGACTAACTCTCCTGCCGAGAAGAGACCCCCACCACCGGGAAGAAGATGCCAAGCCCGGACCAGGAGGAGGAAGAAGACTACGCCGGTCGACCAAGATAGGGCCGCCCAGCTGCAACCCAGGATAGCAGCCGACCGAGGAGCCAATCAGGAGTGAACCTCAGCGGTGAAACATGCTAATTTAGCATGGTTTCTAATGTGATTATACCGATGTCTCCAAGAGTAGATATCTGGCTGTTCCTATAGTTATTGTATTTCAACCTTCTGTCGACAGAGGGCAGCTCCCTCTGTCGCGAGCGTGAAGGATCTTTTCTCGGCGAGACATTTTTAATGTCTTCTCCTTGAAGTAATGTTGGGCTGTTTATGCTGGGGAAAGAAGAGATGTGTCACACACACACACACACACACACACACACACACACACACACACACACAGGAGCGGTGGTTTTGCTTTTCTTATGGTGGTTTTATAAGTTTAAAACTATGCAAAACTGCAGCATCATTTGCATGCTTCGATGAATGATATAGACGGTAATGTAACGTTTTAAATTTATTTGATGTACTAGCTGATGCACCCATGCTTCGCTACGGGATACTCAGAAAGACTGACTTTGTGGTTTTCCTAACTGAAATCAACATAGGTCATTACAAAAACGCAAGTTTGAATGTAGCGATTAAAAGCAATGCTATCATATAAAATACTCGATCAAATGGAAAGCCGCATGTTTTATCACTTTTAACGAACAGTGCTGCGGTTAGATTGCGGTGCCAACCTAATAGTCCAAAGTTCCAGAGCTGGGATGACCAGGTCGCAGATTGCTATGAACACTCATCTGCCATTATTCCGCTGAATATGCACACTGTTCATTCTAATCAGTGCCTCAGAGTAGGGATTGAATAGCCCGAATGCTATGATGATCCAGTGTGTTACGTACCAGTAGTATCAGAAATTTTTTTTTTGCTAGGGGCCTTACGTAGCACCGACACAGATAGGTCTTATGGCGACAATGGGATAGGAAAGGCCTAGGAGTTGGAAGGAAGCGGCCGTGGCCTTAATTAAGGTACAGCCCCAGCATTTGCCTGGTGTGAAAACGGGAAACCACGGAAAACCATCTTCAGGGCTGCCGATAGTGGGATTCGAACCAGAAAATTTATAAACCAAGGGAATGGCATGCTAAAGAAGAAAGTTATGTAACTCCCCTGCTACTTCCCATCAATATTCAGGCAGGCTGTTACACACTGTACGACTGGGCGTGTTGACCGTGTGGTTAGCGGTGCGCACTGTGAGCTTGCATCCGAGAGATAGTGGATTCGAACCCCATTGTCGGCAGCGCTGAAGATGGTATTCCGTGGTTTCCCAGTTTCACACCAGTCAAATGCTGGGCTTGTACCTTAATTAAGGCCTAAGGCACTCCTAGTCCTTTCATAGCCATAAAACGTATCTATGTCGGTGCGACGTAAATCAAATAAATACTCTGTACGCAGCAGTAGTCCTATCTACCGGAGATGAGGGGCAACAGAAGACACAAAGCACATCACGACAAACAATGGTCAATGTAATGTTATTGTTGATCAATGTTATGAGCTTTCTGTATTGTAGGCCTTCACATTTAGTTTTCTTTCGACTCTGTGATTTGTAAAACATATTATACCGTAAACTGTAGTGTCTTATTCTCCGACTTTACATACCTATTTTCATTACATACTGTGTACCCATTTTCTCGTTACTCGGCGCTGATATTGACTTACAGTAGTAACAAAAATCCAAATTCATGAACATCTTTGTGATCATAGCCAGTACGGTAACAATGTATAAGACATGAATAATAGGAAATTTAATACTATATAACCTTAGTTATGTAGCATTAATCGATTACACCTTTAATAAGAAATATTTGAGAATTACATTTTAGGCCATCAACTAAACTACCATTTCACTCAGCGTGAATAAAATAATTTACAGCCTAGACTATAGCGACTTATTTCCTGAATTCGCATACCGATTTTCATCAAGATAGGACTACTAATAACAACAATATTTGAGAATTACATTTTAGGCCTTCCCCTAAACTACCACTTCACTCAGCGTGAGTAAAATGATTTATAGCCTAGATGTAGAGGCTCATCCCCCTACTTCACATACCGATTTTCATTAGACCACTAATAACATAAATAGTTGAGAATTCAATATCAGGCCTTCCCCTAAACTACCATTTCACTCAGCATGAGTAAAATGATTTATAGCCTAGATTGTAGAGGCTCATCCCCCGACTTCACATACCAATTTTCATTAAATTCTCAACCGTTTTATCGTGATGCGTGTACATACATACATACAGACAGAAATTACGGAAAAGTAAAAAGTGCATTTTCTTGTTACTATGGACATGACCGATACAGAAATACCATTCTTTTCAAATTCTGAGCAATGTACAGACAAAACTCTTATTTTATATATATATATAGATTATCTTTCTTTTTATTATGGCCGACCGAAGTCCATCTCGGTACTCGAAGCGAGAATGGCATGTGTATGAGTTGTGTAGGTGATTGTGGTGTGTCAAAATCTGGTCACTGATTATTTTAAATGAATTTCTCGATGAAACATTTTGCCATTATTTGGAGGTATGGTCTGTGTGTCGGCCAGGTCTATTCCGTACGCAGTATGTAGGTGATGGATCTACGCGTGACCGTGGGGTCACAAATGTCCTACTGTCATTTGCCCTAGGTGGGCTATATATCTACTACTGATGTGAGACCTTATTGATGAAATGTTGAACTGCACTCCACGAGTTGCCTTGATTTTATTTACTCACACCAATCTGCCGGAATTATGTCTGTGGGGGCAAAAGGATCGCGATTGAATGAATGTGTAGATGAATGAGCTGAGTGCCAAGATGACGTATCGGTCTGTTGAATTTATGCCTATTTGTTCCCTATCGCGCCTCTTTTCTCCTGGGTGCGAAGTCTTTATTTTGTACGGTGTGCATCCTGTTGTTTACGACCTGGAGCTCACCATGTTGGTTTTATTTCTTTCATGGCCGTGTGCAGGTCCATGTTTTCTGTTATTGTTTTGCGTTGCGTTCATTGCTCCATGGAGCATTGTCTTTGCCCCTCGTGGATTATTTCCTTGGTCCGGCAGTTTTCTGATTTTATAACTATTATTTTATCTGCTCCTTGGTGTGTGGGGATCGATATGAGAGGGGTATTGTTTAAAAAAAAAAAAAGAGTGGATATTGAAAATGACTCCCACGCTTGAAATTGCTTTTCTATTCCTCGCCGAAGGAAAGATTGAATAAAGATCGAGTTAATGATATTCAGCTAGCAGTTTTTAGTAGCGAGTCAGTGGTGGAATAAATGCTATCACCTCAAGAGTAACTGTGCCCTATGCACGTAAGAAAAGATGAGGTCACGAGACCTTGGTACGATTATCTTTTGGGCTGACGCCGAATATGTATAACCTTATTATTACTGGTTATATCATCTAATTAATCCCTTTGATTTACGTTACATTACAATAAATTCTCATCTATCATTTATACGGATTTTTACTCATAGTAGTGTTAGTTGTTAGCTGTAATTGTTTGAGGAGAACAACGTTTTCAGCTCAGGGCTATGTCTTCGCCCTTCCTGATCGGGGATCCACGGCAAATTTGTTTCTCTACGATGGTCGTGATTCACTATGAATGTCCTTTAGTTAGGGAGGGTGTGGCTCAGTGGGAGGCGGCAATCAGGCGAGACCGAAACGTCCCCTTCGGCAGCTCTTGCAGTTATTCCGCTGTCTGAGGTTGGGTCACCGACAGAGGTTCCAATATGTGCGAACTGCGCAAGGGGCCATCCAGCCTCTCATCGCAGTTGCTGTGTTTCGGGGCATGCCGCGAGTAGAGAGTTAGGAGGCCCGGCGCCATGACCCGTCCCCATCCAGGAGGCCCCCCCGCCCCGGCAGGCTGGCCTCATTCTCCAGGATCGTAGACTGGATACGAGGGGCCCCAAGGTGGTGGCTCTGTACGGCGGGCTCTAGTGGTACTCAACACAAGTGTCCGCAACCGGCAAGGCCCGCGCAAGTCACAAGCCCAGACAGACTGATCCCCTGATTACTGGAATGGCAAGATTATGGATCATGGCTGGCGCATAATACCTTTTGCTTTACTAACACAAACACCTGAATCTATCCAGAAACCACATCCTTTTGCATGTGCTATCGAAATGTATCAGGTTTTACATGTAGGCTCTCTTCTGCCTATGCGGTTTCCCTGACCCTTAATACCCCGCCTTAACACCACTTTACCACCACAAACCTTGCCTGGTAACGCATCTAATGTGCAAACAGGCAGGTACTCCTCTAGTACCTTTTCCACACTTCCCTACTATCTCTTTTCTTTTCAGAAATTAATCCCATGTCGGAGGCAATGTAGATTGTGTCAATCGCCACACAGAGGGTGCGGGCTTAGACCCCCTCCCCGCCGTAGCAAAAAGCAACAAAAATACCCCACAAAAATGACATACAACAGGAGCACCAGTTCATAGTAAAGAGTCGCGTACCAGTATATAGTTGGTAATACTGTTCTTAGCTGGAAAAATGTACAACAATGTACACAACAATTGTATGTTACCACTTGTACATTACACTCAGTCACTTGGGTGGGTCTTTGTTTTTACTGCACAATAACAGGCCTCCAGAAGTGCACTACTCTAGATAACACCCCTGATGAATACCACCATTACATCCTGGACACCAGAATGTAGACTCTTTCCTCTTTTCTTGCAAGCACACAACACACAGACGATTGTTATTCTGTGGCAATTTTTCGAGAGCATGAGACGGGCCTCCTGCATGACCTGTTGGGCTCACATCTGGAATTGTGAACTGTTCATTTAGAAATCCCCTAACTATGACAATGAAGTATCATCTTGCTAAAGGCCTATCAGTGTTCTTTATGTACAGGATGTATGCATCAAATAATGTCATATCTAGAAGATTTGAGAAAATTTGCTTCCAGTACCCTCTGGTCGATCTGGGACAAGTGGCATGGTAAATGCACTTATCCTTATTACCTACACATCCCATGAAGATATTGTACTTATGAATCAGTAGTGGTTTGAACCTTTCGACGCCTTACAACATTGTCCTCCGCGTGACATCCAGTTCTCAAACAAACTGGTTTCCGTACTTTTTTTCTTTATAAGCAACCAGTAGAAGCTATTTCATGATTATGACCGAATATTTATCCTTCGATTGATTCGTAATTAGCACATTTCGATAAATAATAATTCAATTACCGATATAAAATAAAGAGCATGTCAGAACGTCTGATATCAGGCGTTGCCACTGGACAAGCGCATAAAACACCTGATATCAGGCATTTGCCACTTGGAGGGTTAAAGAATTATAAATATGAATATATTTCATAAATACTGAAATACCACTGCATTATCTGAGCTTTATAACACAACTTCATTGTAACTGACTTAGCCCAGTTCATAGATTTCTGAACTAGATTTATGCTTAAAACACAGGCCTCGTTGAACAGGTTTTAAGGTTTTATTTTTTGCCTGAATTCTTTTTCGGGAAGGTCTGGTCTGAATTGAGGTTTTGTCCTTGTAAATAAGCTAAAAAATAGTTTCACAGTCGACACTTGTGGAAATGATAAAATAAAAAGCATTACGTTAGAGATTCTGTTGTATTTAAGAACACCACCAGCTGATTGCACCGATCTTACTAGTGCCGATTGAACCATCAATTCTCTCCAGCTATTTAGAGAACAAGACAAAACCTGGGATTTCCAAAAAAATACAGGAATACTAAATCTGTTCTCAAAATTGGGAGACAAGTCTCAGCAAGCAAGAGATAAGGAGGAAGGACCAAAAATAGGGACTCTCCCGCTTAAATCGGGGGAGATGGCATATTTGCAATAGTCCAATTCCAGGCATCGAGTGTTTACATTAGTACATTTCTTTTTAACATATGTACGAAACTTACCATCTAAACAAATTGAGATTTAGGCATAATAACGTCCAGATGATACTCAACGACCTCCACAAATTTTATTGTTGTAAACCTAATGTATGCGATTTTATATCATTTTAAATGTAGCGATCGGTTTTTACATGGAACGGACTTTTGACTTTACATACCTTAATGTTTTTTTTTCTAAATTATGCGAATTGTGGCAACCTGTATTGATAGTGTCAAGATGTTTAAGAAAGGACAAAGATATATTTTGCAAAAAAAAAAAAAAACACCAAATGCATAAATTGCTTAACGTCTGCGTCATATAGTTAAAGGCAATTGTCGCGTATTTACTGACAGCGTCGTGGGATTACACATGCGAATCAGTGCTAGGGGCTAATAAATCAAACTCCGCATCAAATACGATCAATGTTAAACGTATATTTAATATCGCAGTAAGTAATAATGAAGGGGTGTGATGGAGCAGCGGTCAAGCTCCTAGGAACCACCAAGACGGACTGGGTTCGAGTCCCGCTTAATGCATGTGTCCAGCGATTCGGATTCCACATTAAAAATAGGTCCCGCAGCTTTTGATACCGAGATTATCGGTCACAAAACTACAAGCTTCATTCCTCCTCATAGTAAGGTATATAACTACAGATAGTGAGCCTCCATGGCTCATACGGCAGCCTCTCGCTGCTGAATTCCGTGGTTCAAATCCCGGCCACTCCACGAGATTTGTGCTGGACAAAGCGGAGGCGGGACAGGTTTTTCTCTGAGTACTCCGGTTTTCCCTGTCATCTTTCATTCCAGCAACAGCCTCCATAATAATTTCATTTGGCAGCCATTAATCATTGCCGCAGAGGAGTGAGATACGCTTCGGCAGCCAGAACAATTCCTATCCTCGCCACAAGATGGGGGCTTCATTCCATCCCTGACACGGTCACTGACTGGAAAACAGGTTGTAGATTTTCATTTTTCATAACTACAGTTGCTGGAGAACGAGAACAAGTCTATCGACCATAATGACAATTATCAACTGCAGAAAATATTCAATACTGCTATGAAGTTTTAATGACAATTATACAAGTTAAGCAACAGGAATCAACACAACTAGCCAGATCTCAAAATTTTTTTCATTTTATTCTTATTTTAAACAATTTTAAAAGATGTTCACCAGATAAGTTTCGGCAATAAAATGTTAGACTGAAGAAGATTTTAGACAAAAAGTGTAAGCTTAAGACATATTTTTATTGTTGTGTGACTTTTTAAAAAGTTATAAGATTATCAATTAGTTTTATAGGAGTAATCTTGAACCAAAAGAATTGTTTGATGATCTTATACAATCTTAGATTAATGATAGTTTGGCTGATGATGCTCACGAAAAGGAGCGAAACATGTACCATATAAACATCATAATAAATATGTAAGATTGTAATATATTTTATTGTATTGAAAAGGTGGCAATTGGCAAACTAAAGGAATTGTATAAGTACAACCATCCGCGGACGCGGATGAAGGAATGCGGAGCGGATATTGTTTTGTATATCCGCACAGGTGTCTACCTACAGTTTGAATGAATGCTTGGCCAGAAAATATAATCAAGTGGAAAAGAAACTGCTTCTGGTATAGACTCATCAAAATACCATTTTCCAGGAGTAAAACAAAAGTCACTGGTAATTTTCTTTCGATTTCACTTACATTTAAAAAGCACTTTTTTCACTGAAGGTTCACAAAACAGGTCAGCTTCATCGTTGCATGTGAAAATATTAGTTACAAAATAAATCACAATTACTTTCAGTTATGTTACAAACATATTTTGAATGATTCTTTTCATTCTATTTTCCAAGTAGGAAGTCACCCACTTCAAGACCCGTATCAAGGAGGTGGATTTTTGTCATCTGCATCGATCTTGTATCCTAGGGCCTGTTCCACGAACAAACTTTGGAACTTTTCACTCTGCACTTTTGAGTTCAGATTGTGTTCCACCATCACCCTTCAGATTTAGCTTGCAAAGTGAAAAATAAGGAATCTTTTCACTTTTCAAGCCTGTTATGTTCCTCCATTGGTACAGAAATGCAAAGTGCAAAGAAGTGAAGTGAAAAGTTTTCATAAATCTTGCAAAAGAGACGATTCCCTTTTCACATGATAATTAACAAGTATATACACTAGTTCCTCGGCTTAGAATTCGATTTAGTGATATAAACACGTTAAGACGTGAGCTTTTGTTAGCATCAAGTGGGTACAGTGATGACGAATCCAATAAGAGAACGTACAAAGACAGGATTAATTTTCATAACCTTACTTCGACGTAATTTCGCGAGTGATTTCGCATTACCCCAACATAGGTTGACCATATTCTTGAAATGATGGGTCATTTATTGAAACATGCAACAAAAAGAAGTCAATTCCTTTCCAAAAAAGAAGTAATACTTATATGGTTACACTGGTTAGTAAATGGTGCCCAGCTGCACGGTGGAGCAGGAATGAATGGTACATCAAAATCAATTATTTGCAGAATTGTTACTAAAGTCGTAGATGTTATAAGTAAATTTAATATTTCCTAACAGAACGTTGGCCTGATAATCCACTTAACCTTTACATTGCAATATTGCGAGCGCGGAGAGTGACCGCTGCTCTGCTGCGCCCGTATTATTGCATTGCAAGCTGTCCACTTCATGGCCGTATCGATGAGTTTAATCAACAAATTAATCTAAAGCCACCTAATCGATACTTTATTTCTTTTGCCTTTGGCAAACTTAAAAATACATTAACAAACACAGTACATGTTTCGACCACTTAGTGGTCATCTTCAGCTGTATATAAAAAATCTTAGATGATAACATTTAAAAGCAAGCACATTGGATCTTATAACTATATCCCAAGGGAATCCAAAATCGAAACATGTACTGTGTTTGTTAATGTATTTAAGTTTGCCAAAGGCAAAAGAAATAAAGTATCGATTAGGTGGCTTTTTAGATTAATTTGTTGATCGTATTATTGCAAGCGTGACAATTCAGTGCTGCCAACCGAATGTTCATTTTTTTTTTTGCTAGTTTTACGTCGCACCGACACAGATAGGTCTTACGGCGACGATGGGACAGGAAAGGGCTAGGAGTGGAAAGGAAGCGGCCGTGGCCTTAATTAAGGTACAGCCCCAGCATTTGCCTGGTGTGAAAATGGGAAACCACGGAAAACCATTTTCAGGGCTGCCGACAGTGGGGTTCGAACCTACTACCTCCCGAATACCGGATACTGGCCGCACTTAAGCGACTGCAGCTATCGAGCTCGGTGAATGTTCATTTAATAAGATAGATCATCCAATTTAAGCTAGAAAAAGCTAAATCAAAACTACAGAAGTTTTTAAAAATTAGCCAAATTTTTACAGCACTGCTCACCGGGTAGGGTATGGAATTGTTCTTTATTGTGTCCAATTAGCAAACTATTATAACCGCAAGCCATGAACATTTAATTATATGCACTGAGCTGGTCTTGACTGGTGGAGGTGGTGGTGATTATTATTTTAACAGGAAGTACAACTAGGCACCATCCTCTTAACATAATCAGAGGGAAAAAATGGAAATGGTCCAACACTTCGAAAAATGAAGGTGACCTAATAGCGTCAGCATCGGAAAAGAACAAGAGTTGACCAAAGGAGGTCAGTTAGGATAGATGATAGTGACGAGCCTGGCGCAAGTAAGGAAGTTTTGTGAAGACATCAGACGATAGTAAAACTAAGATGAGAAAGCATGTCTTAATATTACAACATAAAGGCACATTCCATGCTCCCGCTGGACCATTGGTGAGTCACCCTCACTAAGTTATCATACCTAGTTTTGCTGTTGCTAACACATCATACAAGAAGGAAACTTGGGGGGGGGAGAGAGTATGAGAGTCTTTGTTCATAAGTGGGGGAACCACAACGTCACATCACGTGATGGACGGATGGAATAAGCTATATTTAGCGGGGGAAAAGCTACAGCGGGAATATTGTTCTTTTGCCGCTAAACGTTGGATGAAATAAGCTAGATATAGCGGGAAAGACGCTAAGTTGGCAACACCTGTGACATTCTTCTCACTTTATCAACGCAATACTCCCAATGTTGACATAAGATTCAAATTCCGTGGGCGGATACATGCCTCTCTCTGCAGTAGAGCTTACAAAATGACAATCTGTTGATTCATTCATGAGTTACTGAGATAAATACGACACTCTGCTTTATGAGCTGCTCTGCGGTATGCCGGGTGTTCAAGCTATTAGTGATGGGTCAAACCATAGAGTTAGTATATTATACCCTAGAGGTAGCATTGGCGCTGCAGTCGCGTGCAAAGTTGAACGAGCGCACTGTTTGGCAAAAGCTGTATTGTTTGGCACTGTCACAACTGGAGCTTCCCGATAAATTGAAGTATATACTTCTGTGAAGGAAAATGCCAATCTCCTGTGCAACTTATGGCTGCATAGAGAGGTTCATAAGGGGCAGTGGCGTATCATTTCACAGGTATGTTTCCTTGAAATTCATTTCCGTGCGTATACAATAATACTTTGGCCTACTTGGGCTGACTTCGCGACTGATTCCCCTGTCGGCGCGAATGAGTTTCTTTGGATCTTTCCCTGAAGACTGAAAATAAAGTTTTAGGAAATATAAGGGATGACATTTTCCTTTCGCTGAATGGCCATGCTTTTGAAAGCAAATATGCAGAAAAATCATGTGCATGATACCGAGCGAGTGGCTACAGGCTTTAGGTCACGTAGCTGTCAGCTTGAACACCACTGTCGGCAGCACAGATGGTTTCCAATTTTTACACCTTAATGAAGGCCACAGTGGTTTCCTTCCCACTCCTAGCCCTTTCCTGTTCCATAATCGCCGTAAGACCTATGTGTGTCGGTGCAACGTAAAGTAAATCGGTACAAAAAAACAAAAAAAAGTTGTGCACGATAGCCTGGAACTGTGCTCTAATTTTTTAGTTTCTGTGTGTATTTATAGTATTAACAGCTAATGGATATATTTTCTATGTATACAGTTTGTTGCTTTCCCTTCATATAGTACATGTACTGTAGCAGTCCCCATTCATACCTTACCAGACTTTAAAATTTAGAGCCTAAATGTGCAACACCGTGTGAACATCTGAGTCCTTTACTTTCGTGAATATTATTCACTTGAATGGCGATAGCACTACAGGCCTATACAAGCATAATACGTAAATTAATGACCGAGCGAGTTGGCAAAGCGGTTAGAGCCACGCAGCTGTAAGTTTGCTTTCGAGAAATAGTGGGTTAAAACCCCACTGTCGGCAGCACTGAAGACGGTTTTCCGTGGTTTCCCATTTTCACACCAGGCAAATGCTGGGGTTGAACCTCATTTAAGCCCATGTGCGCTTCCTTCCCACTCCTAGTCCTTTCCTATACCATCGTCGCCGTAAGACCCATCTGTGTCGGTGCGATGTAAAGCAAATTGTAAAAATTATTTAATTTTTTCAGTTTAATTTTTTCAGTTCTCTTCAATCATATAATTTACCACTTTCCCTTTCCATTTTACAAGTTTAAATCTTAATGCAAATCATACATTTCATGACAAGCTAAATAAAAACTCCATAATAGGCTAAAAGCATAAGCGAGTGTCATATTTCCACTTGTAATCGCATTTAGAAAACATCGATGATGATTATGATAATAATAATAATAATAATAATGGATTTACGTCCCACTAACTACTTACGAGGTTTTCTGAGACGCTGAGACATGGGAATTTTTTCCTACGGGAGTTTTTTCATGTGCCGGTAAATTTATCTACAAGAGGAAGACATATTTGAGCATTTTCAAGTATAACCGTACTGAGTCAGGCTCGAACCTGCCAACTTGGGCTCAGAAAGCCATCGTCTAAACCGGCAATAACAATATTTTGTCTAGTTTACCCCAAAATCTCGCCAACGTTTTAGGCCTAAAAACTCTGTCATCCGCTTCGTAGGCGAGGACATTTTCAGTCATTGGGCAGAATTATAGCAAATTCCTGGCCATTTAAACAAAAGATAGCAAAATATACGTGCCCTCCTCCTAAACGTATTTTGTTAGAAGACTTAATATGAACAGCAAATTGATTGTGTGTTCCGTAACTGCGAACACCGTCCTCTTATCACTCATTGCTCCTGTATTTTTGCTTTTAGGGCTCTCGTTTTTACTGGAGAGAAAAATCGCAAGTATACTGTAGTACCAGAGAATGTTTACATGTTAGAAATTTAAATCGTATCTACATCCACACAGTTTTAAAAGTCCCCAATTTACATTGATGAGTACGGCGGAATTAGCTTTTTGCCAAACAGCTGCGATTTCAATATGCTCCGCTCGCTACAGTGATTCTCTCGTACACGGTGGCGCCAATGCTACCTCTAGTGTAAAAATGAAAATGCGTATGGCTTTTAGTGCCGGGAGGGTCCGAGGACATGTTCAGCTCGCCAGGTGCAGGTCTTTCGATTTAACGCCCTTAGGCGACCTGCGCATCATGAAGATGAAATGATGATGAAGACGACACATACACCCAGCCCCCATGCCAGAGAATATAACCAATGATGGTTAAAATTCCCGACCCTGCCGGGAATCGAACCCGGGACCCCTGTGACCACGCTAACCATTTAGCCATGGAGCCGGACACCTCTAGTGTGTTATTTACTAACTCCCAGCTGAGAGTCGTTCAAAAGAGTCGAGACTTGGGAGCGGGAAGGTTGGAGCGAGCCGAGGAAGTCTGCGCTCTCCGCCTCCAGGTTCGTTCGTTCATTCGCTCTTCCGGTTTAGGGCAGACGGCTCTGTATGACTTCCGGCCGCTCTTTATGACTTTCGGGAACGAACGAGATAGCGCAAATAGTTTACATTTCCCACAACAGATAGCAACACAATATCCAATTTGGCACGCTACTTTTGGAATAAAACAAATGAACAACTAAATTATGCACTGCTGGCAACGTTGACAATCCAATGATAAAGCTTTATATATATATATATAGTAACGAAGAAATATATCACAAGTATACAGTATTAATAGATGACATCAGTGTTTGATGACATCTAATATTACTTTATCTAAGTTCCATTCTTCTTAAATGATATCTTTCAAGGCTGAAAGCGCCGTGCGAGACGTATATTCGAGATATTGACACTACTTACACGTTAATAAATTATTATTTAAATGTAATTCCATGTAAGTTACTGTGATAGATATTAAGGCATGAGTTATTTATTAATTAGAGCCCAAAATAGTGTTATTTTACATTTTATAGACTACTCACGACTCGTTTTTATTTGAAGGAACGAAGTAGCGCGAGATAGTTCACGTTCCTCACAACAGATGGCAACACAATATCCAGTTTGGCACACTACTCTTGAAAAAAAAATGAATAATTAATATAAACATTATTGGCAACATTGGCAAATAATCCAATGATAAAGCTTTATATGCAAAAACGAAGAAACGTATCACAAATATACAGTATTAATGGATGACATTACCTAAGTTCCATTCTTCTTAAAATGATGTCTCAAGATTGCTTGCACCGTACGAGACGTATGTTCGAGTAGTGGCACTATTGCCGTTGGTCGCATTAAGGTAATCGCCCACTACACCGCGCCGCCGAGAAGAAATTTCCGTGGTCTGCTTCTTGTGAAATGAAATGGCTTAACGCCCACTGCAGCGAGCCGCGCCGCGCGGAACAAGCTTGTGCAATTTCCGCACCAGAAGCCCCCAGGTTTCTGGAACGGAACTTTTTCCTTTCGGCGCGCTTGTATGGGCGAGGGTAGAAGGAAGGAATAACGGAAAGAATATGGTTTCGTGCCGTTTCGGCAGTCTTCGTGAGTCCTCGACTAGTGCCAGCACGCTCGTACCTTCACGCGGTTAGTGGTATTGTGCACTGTACGCCTTTCTCGGCGATAGGTGATATTTTCTCCCTCTACACACGGCTTTTTTATTTGCTAGTTGCTTTACGTCGCACCGACACAGGTGATGGTGATTGTTTTAAGAGGAAATACAACTAGGCAACCATCCTCTATATAACACTAATCAGACGGAAAAATGGAGGGGATCCGACACTTCGAAAAATGAAAGTATCGGCCAAAGGAAGACAAGGGCCACGAAGGGCTTGAAAATGAAGGACTTCCTAGCTCTCGCAAACCTAATAGCGTCGGGGTCGGAAAAGAACAAGAGTTGACCAAGAGACGTCGGATAGGATAGATGAAAGTAAGGAGCCTGGCACAAGTGGAAGCAATGCCAGGACTTAGCTGAGGGCCCCGTGGTCGCCAACCCACGCTCCAAAGTTCAGAGCCCCTGGGGGCCCTTTTAATCGCTTATTACGACAGGCAGGGGATAACGTGGGTGTTATTCTACCACCCCCACGCACAGGGGGACTGCTACTATCACATTCCTTTCCATCGCACAGGGGGACTGCTACTATCACATTCCTTTCCATATCATTTCCAACATAGCTGATTATCTTATCAAATAATTCTGAATCAGCGTCAGCGCTACCCTTTCCCGGTCTGTACACTCCAAAGACATCAAGTTGCCTGTTATCTTTAGAGAAGAGCCTTACCCCCAGAATTTCATGTTTTTCATCCTTAACTTTTTCGTAGCTTACTTCGTTCACCAGAATGAATACTCCCCCTCCTACCGTTCCTATCCTATCTCTACGATACACACTCCAGTTCCGTGAGAATATCTCTGCATCCATTATAAAATTTCTCAGCCATGATTCAACTCCTATTACAATATCTGGTAAGTATATATCTATTAAATTGCTTAATTCGATTCCTTTGTTTACAGTGCTTCTACAGTTGAGCACTAACATTTTTATGTCATCCCTACTTGATTTCCAGTTCCCTCTTTGACAACTTTCCATACATAATTGCAGTCTTTTGCTAGTTGCTTTACGTCGCACCGACACAGATAGGTCTTATGGCGACGACGGGACAGGAAAGGGCTAGCAGTGGGAAGGAAGCGGCCGTGGCCTCCATTAAGGTACAGCCCCAGCATTTGCCTGGTGTGAAAATGGGAAACCACGGAAAACCATTTTCAGGGCTGCCGACAGTGGGGTTTGAACCTACTATCTCCCGAACACTAGATACTGGCCGCACTTAAGCGACTGCAGCTATCGAACTCGGTACACACGGCTTAACTAGGTTCAATAGTTCATAGAATTTTTCTTGGGACATACGAAAGCAGTGGGAAAATTTACTTCGGTCCTTTAGTAGATCAGGAAATAAATGGTGAAACTCTCCGTACGTTTCCCTTATCACATAAATGTTGTGGACCCAAACTTTTCTTTCGCGTTTTTCTTCTTCCTCATTTGCAAGTATCGCAACCGCAAATAATAACTCCTCCTCGGAACTGGAACTCATATTTCTGTGTGAGCTGCACTTCCCCAACTGCAGAGAGGCGACGCGATGAGGTGTGCTGCATGGGCGAAGTCTCGGAAAATGGCCCGTGGAATGTTCCACAAGCTTGTTCCGCGCGGCGCGGTTCCCTGCAGTGGGCGATTACCTTAAATCTACTGGAATTTCCTGTTCACGTAGTTCACATTTCACTCAACAGATGTCATCAGAATATTCTTGGTTTCGACTGGTGATACAGAAAGTTTTTCGTTGCAGTCTGCACGTTGGAACAACAGATTCTTTCATTCAATAGTGCAGTGCAGGAAACATACTGATTAAATGCGATCTTTAACGAAAGTAATGGAAAATACTATCAGCACAAAAGTAGCCTACATATAACTACGTATAGCATCTATTACTACGTTCTGTATTTTTTTTTCTTTTTTCGCGTACAGTATGTTACACACTCTTCCAATATTTTTTTTCTAGAACGAGTACACCGTAGGAGACGTGTATGTTTGACATACAGTATTGACACTGCTTACACGATTAAACTACTACTACTACCACCATTTTTCACATGTGGAGTTGGCCCTATTTTACGACCGGATGTCCTTCCTGACGCTAATCCTATGTGGAGGGATGTAATCACTATTGCGTGTTTCTGTGGTCATTGGCAGTGTGGTGTGTCGTCTGAATATGAAGAAGAGTGTGTTGGGAAAAACACAAACACCCAGTTCCCGAGCCAGAAGGATAATCAGAAGAGATTAAAATCTCCGACTTTGCCGGGAATCGAATCCGGGACCCTCTGCACTGAAGGCCTCAACGCTGACCATCCAGCTAAGGGGTCGGACTCCTTACAGGACTACAAGTTAATAAATAATTAATTCAAAATATACTGCGGTATATACTTTGTTATGAGTTATTTAGCCTATATTTTAAAGTCAAAACTAGCGTTATTTTATATTTTTCTTAAAACTACGATATATCATTTTATCCACTGCACCGTAAAACCAAATGTTGGCAATATGTTGATTCATAGCTATGACCGCACTTAAGAAATAGGTGAGGATTTGCCAGAGTATTTTTTAATTATTTAGCCAGAATAAAACTACGCCCTTTCTACTTGCCGGATGGTATATTCAGTATTCTGGATAGTGACTGTTGTTCGTGCTTAGTTTAAGATAGTTAACTCGAACTTGGTGTCGTTCATTTGCTCTTAACCTACTGGATCTACAGTACATCCTTCATAGATGAGTGACTGGTAAGTATTGCTCCATGATATGTTTACTTCATTTTCTTGTTTCGTTAGGTAGCAGGCTGCCAGAACTATGGCACAAATAACATACAGGACCGACAGACCACAACCACTGACGCACCGAGTGCGGGAAGAGGCTAGTCTATAAGAAAGCGGCATCTGTATGTCACGTGTTTATCTCAAGCATGGTATTGGCTAGAAATGAACAAGAGTCGATGTGACGAGCTAGCTCTTTCTTGGAGTTGCAGTTGATGAAAGAGTCGGCTCGTACTAGCTCTCAAGGAGCAAGGAGGTAGCTAGCTCATACAAGAATCGACTCGTAATTCAACAACTAGCTCTAAGGAGCGAGGGGGGAGCTAGCTCTTAAGAGTCGACTCTCAATGAGAGAGCTAGCTCTCTCCAATGAGTCGTTCAAAAGAGTCAGTTCGTTCATGAACGACCCATCACTACAAGCTATAGCAGTGAGGCCCGTGTCAGGGATGAGTAAGCTACAGTAGGTCGACCGCCAGTAAAGCGCGCAATCTTGCCGAATCCAAGGTTGTAAGAGTGCTATCCATATTAGAATCGGAAGATGAATATTCCGATTTTAGTGATTTCGAGAAAAATGATGATAGTGATGACACCGATTATAATGAAAGTACAGAAGTTGTCCAACCAGCCGGGAACAAACCGCTTAGACTGACATTTTCCTTCCCCTGTACCACCCACTCCGAAGAAGAGATTTCCTGCCAGGTACTGCCATGTGTGTTCAAACACCACGCTTGATGAGAAAAAGAGGAAGGAAAGTAGACATATGTGTGAAGAATGCGACGTTGGAATGTGTGCACCCCTGCTTCGGAAACTACCATACCCTAGTAAAGTACTGAAGGAGATGAACTTGTTTCGTGCGAATGAACACTTCCAAAGAAGCGATTTTTTAAAAAAATGTAGGCTACCCACAGTTTTGGAATTACCAGTTTTGTACAACCCTTGATTAACTGGTCGGACCATTTTTTATTTTGATAGAAATTTTTAATGCATTCTCAGTGTTTAATCTTGAATTATATTTTACCGTAAAATTTAGATACTTTTTACTCATTTTAGACACCCCTGAAGCTATTGTCTTCAGTTTAGTTATATATCAGTGCTTGTTAGTGGACAGCTAGGACCACCTGTAGCCACTGAAACATGCAAGTTGAGATTTTTCTGCTATTTTAAATTATTTGTTCAATTGTTGGCCTTTTATGTTGGACAACCTTGAATTTCCTGCGCAACATATAGCTAATTTTGTGTTAGAAAAATCAGTTTAGGATCTTCCATATTTAGTATAAAAATATATGACAAGCAGGCAAGAACCCTCTGGTTTTTCCCATCTTATTTCCGACTTTTATCTATTGAAGTTAAGTATTAAAAATAATTCGGCACAGGGCTTTTACAAAAGAATTTATCTCAGCAATGAGAGGTTTATATAGCGACGGGATTTCTAATGAAGGGTTAATTTCCTTCTGCATCTGGATGTGTTGACGGTACTCTCGTTAATATTGATGCGTGTCATTTGAGAGGTTATTTTTCAAGTTGCCAAAAAGGATGTCACGTTTCTCCTTGACAACTTCCAGCACAGCCAGCTTCTTGTAATAACCTCTTTCCCATGATAACCTTAACGGTACGACAATTATACCGCCAAGTTCGCCGCGAAAAGTAAAGCATTAAAATCATAGAATATGAGGCCTATACAGTTTGCTCATGGAATAAACTCGATCGGATTAGTCATTCGCAAAGACCGGAATATTTTATTGCCTGAACTATACATTTTTGAATGGCTCCACATAACCCTGCTGTTCTGTTCGGGTCTATATGACCCGAAATGAATATAGAGGTCATTTTTCATATTTTAAATACCAATAAATGTTTATGAAACTCTGTGACTGTCTGAAAAAGGAAGAGCAGCCTGTGTTTAAAAATGTTTTTAAATAGTTTAAGTAGTTCGGGCATAAACTGTAATAGTTACATATGTAACGTTCGGGTCATTGTGACCCGACACAAATATGATTGCTGTTATTCGGATTTATTTTTAAAGAATGGAAATGCTGAACTTTGTTTTGTTATATTTTATGGGAATAGCGTTTTTTATTGTTCCAACTTACTCTCAACAATCACCTAAGCCTCCATGCATTTACAACCAAGGACTTGCTTTTTCTTCTTCCTAGGAAATGATAATTAGCTGCTCTCAAGAGCCTGAATGCTTTGTCTATACTCTGAATAGTGACACCATGGCGATTAGACCATTGAACGATCATGAGTTGGAAGAATTAGTAAGTGCCTAGGCAGATGAAGAATCACTTTCTCATGAGTTGGAAGAATTAGTAAGTGCCTAGGCAGATGAAGAATCACTTTCTGAGTTCTAAAATCATGTCAGTAACTCATCTGAGAGAGTGTGTTCTGACGAAAATTACAACAGTCCGCAGACTGTACAAAACAGTGTAGACATTTTCTAAAAATCGAAATATAAAATGGCAGTTACACCAGCATAACAACGCCACTTACTAGCTTCGGACATTACCAAGAGTACCCCTGCATTCAGCAGGCAATTGGACTGGCACCAGAAAGAAATAAGGGAATGAGGTTAGTATCTGATCTCACTTATGAGTTACATGATCACAATATCACGTGTGACAACTTTCTTACATCATGCAACTTGGGACAGCTGCTTCTGAAAAGGAAATGGACTATGTTGGGAACTATACAGAAAAATAAGGCGGAGTTTTCACATAAAATGACCAACATGGAGGTACTAGCTCTTCATTTTACTTCACAAATGACACTACTGTGGTCAATTATATTCCTAAGAGAAGTAAGAATATTGTACGTTTGAGCACTCTCCACCATAATGAGGAAATCTGTGACTGGGCTGATAAGAAGCCAAAAAGGATTTTGGACTATAATTCAACCAAAGGGGCTGTAGACATTGATCAGCTAACAGGTACATATACATGCAAACAAAAAACTAAAATGTGGCCAATGATAGTTTTCTACAATACTTGATCTTTCTGCATATAGTGCATTTCTTGTGGAATACGAGCAAATTGACTAGAAGGAGAATATTCTTGGAGGAACTTGGAAATTCACTGATAAGTGAACACGTTGCATCAAGAATGCATTTTCCAAGAACAGAAGATTCTTTGAGAATGATCAGAAACATCCAAAAGTCTAATGATGTGACTGGTGTGTCAGAGTCAGTAACAAGAAAATCTATGAAACGTGCACGCTGTTAAGTTCTGCCCACCAAGCAATGACAAAAGAAACACGTTGTTTGGAAAATGTAGTAAACATATTTGCAGAATGTATGTTACCTACTTGTGTCTACACTGCAATCAGTAAAAGTAAGAAAAGGACTGTAGTGTTTAAGATAATAGTATTGAAAACTTATTTCAAATTTATATGAATATTTAAATAGGAAATGTTCCTTAATAAAATTATTATCAAGAAGGTATTGGAATAGAACAACAATGTCCATAGCTAACAACTGTACAAAAATGTATATTTTTACAAAATTTCTACAGCATTTTGGTTTGTTGGGTCATATTGACCCGAACAGCATATTGGTCAGATAAAAGTGAACAGAATAGCAGGGTTAATAATGCGTTCCTGGTAGTGCACAGAAATGCACTTTGGTCGAAGTCCACAAAAAGAAGACTGCGTGATGTGGGTATTCTTGTTTGAAAACCTCGTATGTTTTTAGCATTGTGATGCATACGACTCATTTGTTGTTTTGTTTTCTTCCCTCCAGAACTGCCTTTTACAGAGATAAAATCTCTTGCTCGAGAAGATGGCCAACTGATATCCGGATTGAGAAATATAAGAACTTCGTGATTTGGAAGTGAAGGCTTCCTGCGCTTGCCGAAGGTAGATGAATTTACACAAAATTTTACACTCATTGCAGAAACAACTTTCCGTTTCTTCCGCGGGCTCACTAGTAAAGCATGCTCCGAACGCTTTACAGCTTTCCCTAACGTTTGTTTGCGTTTATAACCAAACGTAGACGTACTCTGCTCTGCAACCAATGTTAATGGTCTTATTGCACTTGTAGAACAGGAAGCAACTTTTGATAAGACCTGCAGTTTTTTCTGAGCTCAGTCCCTACACCGATTCTCGTACCTGTTGGCGGCGTACGCGTAACTGGGCAGGTGTCGTCTTTCTTCTCGTGATACCGTTTACAACGTTCCTTGTGAGTAAGCAGCATTATTAAATATCACCTCTGTGTGAACACCGATTGCTATTCGAAAATCCTTTACAAGTGAGTGTGACTGAGAAACTGAATCCTAACATTTGTTAGTACCATGACCATATTGATATTTGATATTCACAAATATAAGGATAGGAAGCTTCCACCTAATCACTACTTTTTCTTATTTATGTACAGGACCGATTAAGACCTTTTTAGAGGTCATCCTCAGCTGCTCATTTATATATATAAAATAAGAGTTGTCTGTACATTGCTCAGAATTTAAAAAGGGTGGTATTTCTGTATCGGTCATGTCCACAGCAGCAAGAAAATGCACTTTTAAATTTTCCGTATTTTCTGTATGTACACGCATTACAAGAAAACGGCTGAAGATAATTTAATGAAAATCGGTATGTAGTGTCCGGGAATAAGTCGCTACAATCTAGGCCATAAATAATCTTATTCGCACTGAGAGAAATGGTAGTTTACGGGAAGGCCTAAAATTTAATTCTGAAATATTTATGTTAGTGGTCGTATCGACAAATACTACATTACTAAAGTTATATAGTATTATATTTCCGATCATTTATGTCTTGTACATTTTTACCGTACCGGCAGTGATAAGAGATATTCATGAATATGTATTTTTTTTTTGCTAAATCCATATAGCGCCAACACGAGAAAATGGATAAACAGAATTTAATGAAAATCATTATGTAAAGTCGGGGAATAAGGAACTACAGTCTACGCTATAAATAATTTCGTAAGACGCCCTAATATCTCAGAGTCGAACGAAAACTAAATGTGAAGGCCTACATTACAGAAAGCTAATAACATTTAACATTACATCGACCATTGTTTGTTGTGATGTGCTTTGTGTCTTCTGTTGTCAGTCATGTCCAATAGATGGGATTACTGCTGTATACCGAGTTTTGTTTTTGTTTTGAAATTTACTTTTACGTCGCACCGACAGGTATTATGATAGGAAAACTTAAAACGGTCCACCTTTTCAATACAAAAATGTTATAGTTTATTTATAACATGTATTTGTACTTGGAACTAGTTTCAACGCTGATTTGCGTCATCAGCCAAAATGTGGGAATAGGCAAGCATTTAGTCATTTATATTACACAAGGCGTTACATTAAACAATACACATCTTACAAGGAGATAAAAACAGGGACGAGTATAGAAACAAATGAATCGTTGAGAAAACAAAACTCTTCTCAGAAGAACTCTTAAGGTTTCACCTTATTTTTTCCTCGCCTGCTGGCTCTTTAGAAGTGTGTGCGCGTGCATTTTGTATTCAGGAATCATTCAAGGCAAATATTTTCGCACTGCAAGCTGTGTGGTTAAGCTTATTTTTAATATGTATAACTTTGCTTTCTCAACGATGCATGTGTTTCTACATTCGTCCCTGTTTTTATCTCCTCGTAAGATGTGTATTATTTAATGTAACACCTTGTGTAAAAAACTGGGTTATATGAAGGAGTTATATCATGTTCAAAATCATGTTTTCACGTCTCTGCACAATATTTAAAATAAAATTTTACCGTTGGTCTTTATAGCTATTGTTGAGAGTGAAGGAGCATTTCCTGTTTTGTATGTTTATCAGGAACTCAAGGGAGACTTCATTAGTTAGTCAGAACATAGAAAAATGAGAACTCTTAAGGTTTCACTTTACATTGTCCTGCCTGCTGGCTCTTCAGAAATGTGTGCACGTGTGTTTTATATTCAGGAATCATTCAAGAACACTATCGCACTGCAAGATGTGTGGTTAAGGTTATTTTTAATATGTATAACTTTTGTTTTCTCAACGATTCATTTGTTTCTATACTCGTCCCTGTTTTTATCTCCTTGTAAGATGCGTATTGTTTAATGTAACGCCTTGTGTAATATAAATGCCTAAATGCTTGCCTATTCCCACATTTTGGCTGATGATGACGCAAATCAGCGTTGAAACTAGTTCCAAGTACAAATACATGTTATAAATAAACTAACATTTTTGTATTGAAAAGGTGGACCGTTTTAAGTTTTCCTATCATCCTTTCTCAGTTCAATACGGACAAAAATGAAATTCCTAGGTTTAAATAGGTATTATGGCGACGATGGGATAGGAAAGAGCTAGGAGTGAAAAGGAAGCGGCCCTGGCGTTAATTACGGAATAGCCCCAGCATTTTCCTGGTGTGAAAATGGGAGACCACGAAAAGCCATGCTCAGGGCTGTCGACAGTGGTTTTCGAACCCACTACACCTCCTGGATGCAAACTCACAGCTGCGCACCCCTAACCGCACGATCAACTCGCCCGGTCGTACCGAGTATAACAGCCTGCCTGAATATTGGCGGGAAGTAGCTGGGGAGTTAGATAACTTTCTTCTTAAGACGCAATTCCTCTGGTTCAAAAATTTTCTGATACTACTGGTATGTAACAAACTGGTTCATCATAGCCTTCGAGCTATTCAATCCCTACCCTGAGGCACCGATTAGAATGAGCAGTGTGTATATTTAACGGAACAATGGCAGAGGAGTGTTCACGGCTGGCCGCGGCCTGGTCATTCCAGCACTGGAATTTCGGCATCGTAGTACTGTTCGTTAAAAGTGAGAAAACGTGCAGTTTTTCATTCGAGCGATTATTTTATATGGTAACATTGCTCTTAATCCCTACATTCCTACCGACGTTTTCATTATGGCCTAAGATAACTGTAGTTAGGAAAACCACAAAGACAGTCTCTTTGAGAATCCCGTAGCGAAGCACAGGTACATCAGCTAGTATATTCTAAAGTTAACGTAACATATAATTAAAACATCACTAAATTCAATGAAGAGTATCACATGATATGAATAAAAGTATTATAGTATCAATATTACAGTTTCTTCCTCATAGCTTTAAAACAATCAAGTTAAATGACCTGAATATGTGACAAATTCTACTATTCTATACATGTATAAGATATATTTGGTTAAAATACAATGTTCTTGAGCTTAGACTGTTCACTGTCTATGTGCAATCCACATTAAAATTTTACAGCTGATCTGATAGAACATTCGTGATTACACCCGTTATTACAAAAGAACTAAAGACAAAATAAAGTAGTGATTAGGTGGAAGCTTCCTATCCTTATATTTCTAAAATTGAATCTTGTCGGGAGCGTGTTGTGGCAGCGGGGAATTTCCAGGTCGCCTGCTTACAAGAACACCGTAAATACGCGACTTTTTTTTATCAGCTTCGTATGACTCCATCTGAAATTTTAAACGAATGGGATAGCAGCTCGGAAGGCAGTGCAGCACTGACTTTGCATACTAAGTTTCATTCAAATTTTTTGCCTACAGAAACTTTTACACCTCTTTCGTTGCGTATTTACGCGGCCTGCAGCAATGAATTCGTTTCTTTATTACACCCCATATACACGTTAACCTAAGTACCTTACTGCGAAGAGAAAGAGCATTAGAATTACTATTTACTAATAATTATCTTCGTAACTTTTCATCATAATAAACGCGTATTCCTAAAACTGCTGACAAATACCAAATGAATTAAGACTCTACATGTAAATGTTCAATTAAGCACACAAAAAACTGAAAGACATCAAGAAATTAATATATACCATAATGTGAATAAAATGTCATGTTTTACCTAAAATAAAAGCGAATTGCTGAGTTTTATCTTAAACTTTTATTTTTCCTACTTGGGAGGACTATTCTCTGGAATCAGTCAATAGCAGATAGGTAATGTGTTTTTAATAGTTCAGTGTTCGTCCTAGGACCTCTTTAACAGGCTCATTGGCCCTGCCACTTTTACCGACCACCTAGCTAACGTAACCTAGATATGTGCCAGTCATACAATACATATTTATTATAAAGTCATTGGGTGTTCCAAATTAAAACATATATACTGTTTATTTGAGGCATCTATTTTCAAAACAGGATAAATCCATCTAAACAGATTAGAAGTAATCACAAAGAAATTGTTAGGGATACATAACAATTCTTTACATCATACTGTTGTACTTCGGTTTATGTTTGGTAATTATTTTAGGGTTGCAGTTTATCTTTTTGATACGGAAGAGGATCATTTATACAGAAACAATCTGGACTTGTCCAGTTTTGAAAAAAAGTCAAGCATGTGACCTGTTATAAAAGTTAACTACTCTGACAAACTCCATTTCAGCTGTGGCTATGTGAAGAGCAGCTGTGGTCTAATGATTGAATTCAACAAAGTCAAACCTGCTAACTTTTGAAAAGGGCTATCAGTCGAACTCACGCACGACAAAAAATCTAACAATTTTCGACATACCCAGGCTTAAATAACACTAGTAAGTTTTTATTAAATAACACAAGTATGTTTTTATTGTTCATCCACCTATTCAATACAATACAATCTTTAGGACTTGTCCTTATCAAAATTGTTAACAAAATTAATACATTGGATGGTACATGTTTTGTCTATCAATAGTAGGCATCAGCCATATTTTTTTACCTTAGGAATAGATCAGGTACCTGATTGGAAATGACTTGAATACTGTTAAAAACTATGTCTTGTAAAATGGATTACATTTGATGATTATGCCATAGATGGTAGGTTCTTGATATTAAAAGATATTACAATAAAGATAAAAATCAGAAAGCACATTCCATTTAATTGTCAAATGGTATGTTGTTAAAAACTTGAGGAAATTTGAGCATTGGTAATAGTCTGTGGCTCTTGAAATTAGTAAGTATTGATTTTCATTTATATGCTTATAAATTTTGAAGAATTTTCGGATGGCCTGGTTCTTTTTGAGATATTAGAATGCTGGTGCCGTAGGCGATATTGAAGTTTGTGTACACGTCATTAGACCATCTTTTTTGATGTTGTATTTGTGGGAAGAGTTTGTGATAGGTGTGGCTCTTTGTTGTTGGATGTGTTGAGGAGCATACTAGTCGAAAGGGAACGTTGTCGACCGGTGGGTAGCCAAGTATGTGATGAAATTCCCTTCGACCACTGAGATGTTATGCTGAGGGCTTTGTCACATATAATACCCAGGCTTGATGAAAATAATACTTCTGGGCTACAAAATATAATAATTCATGCTTTAAACAAGATACTTCAATGAAATCCTATCTACTTACATCATAGGCCAATGATTTATAGATGAACATAATCAAGAAGAAATACGTGTTAAACAGCAGCAGGCACGGTGAATATTACTTTCAAGCATACATGACAGGACTTCCTTGATAAATTAAGCAGATATGCAATAATTGAAAAAGGCTTTATACAATAAAACTTGTTTAACGTAGCACTGCAAATCACACGCTAGTTCGACTTTAAAATCATATTTGTGACCTTTTTAGCTTCCGGCAAAGAGAAACAGATTTCCAACCTATTAGGCCGTGTTCCATACATTTAGTACGTACGAAAGAGATGTTAAGTACAGAACAAAAATGGCCAACCGGACACCAGTGGCATCCGACCCCACAACCTCCCGATTTTGCGTCTGTTGCCATCTTCTGTCGGAAAGGATCTAAGCTACAGGTCTGGTACTACTACCATCACACTGTAGAGTACTGTACTTAACATCTCTTCAGTACGTACTACACATATGGAACACGACCTAATAGGTTGAAAGTCTGTTTTGATTACAAGGCTGTTGTGAACATACAATATTCATCGACGTGAGAAACTGTTTTGTCATAAGAGAAACCAGAACTCCTGGTCTTCAAAATAGAAATAGACTCCAAAGATTCATTGGACATGCATGATAAAGCAGGCATGAGGCAGTTTCTAAAAAGTAACTGATTGGTGGAAAACTGTAATAAAAATGTAAACAGACTCTGGGATGGGTTTAAAGAAATTGTTGAGGAATGCGAAAACAGGTTTGTACCTTTAAGGGTAGTAAGGAATGGTAAAGACCCTCATAATAGAGAAAAAAGAGACTAAGGGGGTGCAGACTGGAAAGAAATAGAAATGGCTGTGGAAGTAAGGAGAAATTGAAGGAACTTACTAGAAAATTGAATCTAGTAAAGAAGGCAGCTAAGGATAACATGATGGCAAGCATAATTGGCAGTCATACAAATTTTAGTGAAAAATGGAAGGGTATGTATAGGTATTTTAAGGCAGAAACAGGTTCCAATAAGGACATTTCAGGAATAATTAATGAACAAGGGGAATGTGTATGTGAGGATCTTCGAAAGGCAGAAGCATTCAGTCAGCAGTATGTAAAGATTGTTGGTTACAATGACAATGTCCAGATAGAGGAGGTTAAGGCTGAAGAATTATTAAAATTCACATGATAATGACATCTACAATAAGTTACAAAAGTCGAAAAACTAGAAAAGCGGCTGGAATTGATAAGATTTCTGGGGATATACTAAAGACAATGGGTTGGGATAATAATAATTCCGTGTGGCTATTTCTAGCCGGGTGCAGGCCTTGTAAGGCAGACCCTCCGATGAGGGTGGGCGGCACCTGCAATGTGCAGGTAACTGCTAGTTATTTTGGTGGAGGATAGTGTTGTGTGTGAGTTGCAGGGATGTTTGGGACATCACAAACACCCAGCCCCCGAGGCACTGGAATTAACCAATGAAGATTATTGTTTGGTCGGAGGAGCTATACCAGATGAATGGAGAGTTGCTATAGTAGCCCCATGTATAAAGAAAAGGGTGATAGACATAAAGCTGAAAATTACAGGCCAGTAAGTTTGACATGCATTGTATGTAAGCATTGGGAAGGCATTCTTTCTGATTATATTAGAAATTTTTGTGAAATTAATAACTGGTTCGATAGAAGGCAGTTCAGTTTTAGGAAAGGTTATTCCACTAAAGCTTAACTTGTAGGATTCCAGCAAGATATAGCAAATGAGCGCAATTGGACTAGACAAAAGAGTGACTGAATGGGTTGCTATATTTCTAGAAAATAGATCTCAGAGAATTAGAGTAGGTGAAGCTTTATCTGATCCTGTAATAATTAAGAGGGGAATTCCTCCAAGGCAGTATTATCAGACCTTTATGTTTTCTCATATATAAATGATATGAGTAAAGGAGTGGAATCAGAGGTAAGGCCTTTTGCAGATGATATTTTCTATAGAGTAATAAATAAGTTACAAGATTGTGAGCAACTGCAACGTGACCTCGAAAATGTGAGATGGACAGCAGGCAATGGTATGTTGATAAAACGGGGTTAAATGTCAGGTTGTGAGTTTCACAAATAGGAAAAGCCCTTTCAGTTTTAATCACTGCGTTGATGGGGTGAAAGCACCTTTTGGGGATCATTGTAAGTATGAAGGAATGATCATCGGGGTAATCACATAAATGGGATTGTAAATAAAGAGTACAGATCTCTGCGCACATGGTTATGAGGGTGTTTAGGGGTAGTAGTAAGGATGTAAAGGAAAGGGCATATAAGTCTCTGGCAAGACCCCAACTAGAGTATGGTTCCAGTGTATGGGACCCTCACCAGGGTTACCTGATTCAAGAATTGGAAAAAATCCAAAGAAAAGCAGCTCGATTTGTTCTGGGTGATTTCCGACAAAAGAGTAGCGTTACAAAAATGTTGCAAAGTTTGGGCTGGGAAGAATTGACAGAAAGAAGGAGAGCTGCTCTACTAAGTGGTATGTCAATGAAGTCAAATATTAAAATTTATTTATTAATCAGGTACCTGATTGTATTAAAATTACATATGAAAGTGAGGATGATGTTGGAAATGTGCTTCAGACGGTGAGCAAATGGTTAACAATAGTTATGATATTCTTAAAATGAAGAATTAATAAAGTCTTAAAAAACAGTCGTAAATTTATACACTTTCTTGAATGTCCTTTTTTTTAAATTGGTAACAAATTGTATGCTGGTAATTTTATAAGAACGTAAATGTTACGTTAAACCTTGTAAAGTGACGCCCTGTGGAGGTTGAGGGTGTTAGAATAATGATAAAAGAAAAAAATGTTAATTCCAAATCGAGTATTAAAACATATTAAAGCAAGTAAAGAGACAATACCGTTGCTCACTTCAAGTGAAGTTCATAATAAAATTGTTACGCTGGAACAAGTAAAGCGGGGCCTTGTGATGGTTGAGGGTGTTGGAGTAAATTATCGGGTTTTGAACAGATCAAGCATCAGGATAATGAAGAAGAATATTGTTAATAACTCCGAGTGGCGTTTTAACACAATTTTAAAAAATTTGTAAAGAGACGTTTCTGCTGCTTAGAACAAGTGGGGTAGACCGTTGTAACTCTTGTGCGAAGAGATAAAACTGTAGTCTTCTAAAAGCAAGTGTGAAAAAGAATGCTTGATGGTAAGCAGCTCTGTTAAATGTTAGCTGGAAGGAGCGATTGTAGTCTCTCGTATATAGTCGAAGGGGAAATTAGGTTTGAAGTCTGTAACAATAGGAGAATTACGTGTTAAAGAACGAATTTGAATGGAAGGAGAGTTCAAAGAGAAATCTAAGTGTATAAAAACACTTACCCTTTTATTAATGTTGAAATTGGTTAACAAAGATGAGCTGGAGAGAAAACGTAATTTCATTTATTTTTAATTGTAATAGTGTTAAATAGTTTGTATGGTAGCATTGAAATGACTGATATATGTTACTGGTGTTACAGATGATGTGAGATTAATGGAGGAGAGGGTTGAAGCGGTGTGTCAAGTTTATAAGTTATTGGTTGTGGCGGGTAGCGAGAAAAGAGTTCAATTCTTAGAACAATATAAAGAGAAACGATATCATCAGTACCAAGTGGATTTCAAAGTTAGAGCCAGCCTATAGTTAATCCTTTGTGAGGAGATAAATTAGCCTCCTCCTCAAACTACGGTGCGGGAGGGAGGGAAAGTGTGACAGTAAACATTTATAGTTATAAAGTTCCATAAGAACTCTGTTAATATCACTAAAAGGTGTTCTGTAAAGGGTTGAGGGTATAAGAAATCAAATTGTATTAATAGTTTGGTGAAGCAAAGAATTTTTTTTTTTAGTGAAAAGGTAAGTTTAGTCCTAACAAAGCATGTAAGAGTGAGGAAGTGTGTTTGATGGGAAGTAGCTTATTTTGGAGATTTTGGTTTGAAAGGACTAAACCTACCTTTTCACAGAGAGGTAAGGATAGGTAAGGAGGAGTGTTTTCAGAAAGCACATGATGCACCAAAGTAGTTGCATGGAGTCTACGTCTGTCATTCAATTGTAATCAAGATAATTGTCTAGAGTATGGGGATACGTGTGCACATGGTCGTACGCATACCTGATGCATGCACTTTGGGCACGTTGCAGTCTAATGCCTTGCTCGTTATTGATATCAATAAAAACTGTATCACAGTATTAGAGAATTGGAAACAAAAGTGATTGAATGAGCTTTATTTTCAGGGACCAAGGAAATATATTTAAGCCCCTTCAGGGGATGCAGGCTTTGATATATCTTTTGGCACACTTTCGTCACATGTTGCGACCAGTTCAATGTTTCGCTTATAGTCACACCAAGATTCATAACTGTTTCACACTATGGAATAACGGTATTGCTTAGTGCTACAAGAGGAATTTCGTACTGATTAAAGACGCAAGTTTTTCGAAGTACCCATGATTATTGCTTGCGTTTTAACTCTTTCCCGCGGAGTGCGTAGTAAAGCGAACTGGAGTCGCACTGTCTCCTGCGGGTTGCGTAGTAAAGCGTACTCGACTTTCAAACCGACTTCCTGTGCCATCTGTCTGCTAAACATATAACTTTTTGGAACCAGTGAATCGCCTACGCTTCCTAGACACTACTGGCATGCACAGAATCCTAAAATAAAGCGTTCTCTTACACGGTTTCATAGATAGAACAGACAGCTGACTGAATGTAAACACATTGCAGCAACATGGCTGCTCATAACCAGTTGAATGCGGAGGATATTTGTTACAAATCAGATCAATATGTTGACAAATGCAATGGCACGGTAGTGAGTTTGAAGCTGTAGGTATGGAAATGGTATGGGAAGCATTTGGGACAGGATATGAATCTGAGAAATCAAAATACGGCACAGGACAGTAAATGTTCATTCAGGTACCATACCGGCTCCTTTTAAAATATTAGGCCTACTTGTAAAAAACATTATCAATTTTAATTCTTCAGTTAATTCCGTTTCGGACTATGAGCCTCTACTTAAGTACATAATAGCCTATTCTAACTAATGTCAATTTATCTTCCAATCCCATTCAGTCAAAAATTGTTTACAGTTTGTACATCCAAGAGGAAGCACGATTTGCTATCTAAATATCTTCATCCGACTGATCCCGAAAATGAAATAAATTGGGAGATTCAGGATGAATTCCTGCGTTCTCTGTATTACCAAGAAAATAAGGGCCCCATGTCCAGCAATTTAGACTGACTTCAAGAACAAGCAATTTAACATTATGCACCATATTGGATGCTCTCTGGTGTATCATTCTGAACAGGGGGGGGGGGGGTCTTGCGTGTAATTAGGTGATCTCATTGTATCATTTTAGAATAACTATAGTGTATTTTCCATTGTTACAAAATTTGAAAGTGATATCTTAGGTGGTTTTTACAGAATAAATTATTTAGTGAAGGTACTCCACAACTATACCTGACAAGCAAATTATTACTCTAGGTTTCGCCCGACTGAGTCAGATATTCGGTGGGAAAGGGTTAAGAGGATTAATTTTGAGATTGTTACTCAATGCAAAATTACTAATGAGACTTAAATCTGCATTAATTTGTTGTACAGCATTCTGAATTTTATCAGTACTTGAGTGGTAGTCGATCTGCAGATCAGCATAAAGATGATACTTGCAATGTGTAATCAATATGGCAACATCGTGTAGGAAAACAGCAATGGTCCAAGTACAGACCCTTGGGGGACATCGAGGGGTTTGTTAAGCCACTCAGGTCTGCTATTATTTACTTTGACACACTGACTGCGATTTTTTTGGTACGAACTGAAAAAGTTTATTGCCGTCTTTCTGAAATTTAATGAATCCAATTTTGATAGTAACAGTTTAGGAACAACAGTATCAAAGGCACTACAAAAACAAGTAGAACCAGCACAGTCACTTGTCGAATGTCCATTGCGTGTCAGATATCAGTTACTTTCAGTAAGGCAGTCATTGTGCTGTGTCCTTTCTTGAAACCAGATTGGTAAGGGTCAAGCAGTGAGTAGTTAAGTGAGGACTAGTTCATGTATGGTACCAAGAGTTCTAGTACTTCGGGAAGGGGCGGGAGAATGGATATAGGGCAATAATCTTATGGTAATCTAAGAGAATTCTTATTAGGAATGGGAATGACGATATCGTACTTCCACACAGTTGGAAATACTCCCTGTACGAGGCAGTGATTAAATATATGCGTCAGAATAGGTAATATTGCAGCACCAATAATAATTTTTATGAAAGAAAATGCTGTCATTACTAGGAGCATCTGACGTAAGGGAGTAAATTACACGCTTCACATCGTTCGCACGAACTTTTCCGAATGTGAATTATACCTGATTTACTCGGGAATGAGCATTTATGGCGTTAATATCGTCATCAGGTCATCAACTGGTAGATTATTATTATCATTATTAGGATAGTTATCATAGTCATTGTTAGTAATATCACTATTAGTGTGCTGCTTTCGTAAAATGAGAATTTAGATCAAGTGGTAGACTGGGTGCCTGCTTGGTCAGGCTGCGACCTATACCCAACTGATGCAAATTTTTTCCTTATTAGTGCTGAACTTCGTCCGTTATCTCTTGAATATATTTATACTTGCTGTTGCAAATTTATTGCTTAACTTGATTTCGAAGAAAACGGTAATTTTCGAAATCACTAGTGCTTTCAGTTCACCTAAATCGCCTGTACCATGCATCACTATTTGCCATGACCGACCTGATTTCATTTGTTAGCTAAGGAGACAAAGGATGAGAAACTAATTTGCTTCTTTGGAGCGTGTTTGTCGTACAGTCCTAATATTAAAGAGTTCAGTCTGTCAACCTTATCATCAATGTCATTAGTCAGTAGAATGCCATTCCACGGCAGTTGATACACTTCATTTCATATCATCTCAGTATTAAAATGCTTGAAGTCCCTTTGCATTACGCAGCTGGTTTTGTACTTTGGTACCTTGAGAAAGTAACGTAAGTATACGAGACCGTGGATCGAAATACCTGGCACAGCAAGCTGTCCATGTTTTACCACTTTCTGCGGATTGTTTATTATAAGGTTGATCAGTGTGAGACATGTGGTTTAGTATGTGAACGTGGTTAGTCTCATCTAGTGTCGGTATACAGTAATCCATGCCATGGAACAAGTTTTGTAAGTAGGCTACGTTGATTTGTTACTTGTAACTAGGAGATTAGTATTGAAGTCCCCAAGAATGATTTTTTCGTACAGCGGAGTTAACTTCGATAATGCCACTTCCACGCCAGATGTGTGTCGTCTGTCCGGCGCCTTGTATACCACACCGATCAGTAGTTTTTTATTATTAACCAAGAGTTCAACAAACATGAATTCAGGCCGAAATGGAATCTTAGGAAAATTATCTTACTTTTTAAGTCGTTACGGCAATATATAGCGCAACTGCCCCCTGCACAATTTAAACGATCTAGGTGATGTAACGTCATGTTATTCAGTTTAACAAGATCAGATTTGAGTGACTGGTGTAACCATGTCTGTTACACAAATACAATGCAAGTTACTATTCATAGAGCATGTATTTCGTCAAAGTGACAAAGAAGCGATTTTGCATTGATGTGACAACACTGAAAATATTGTTGGTGGGGAGCTAACCTTTCCTTAAGAATGCCTCCTGCCACAGCTAGTGAAGGGGAAGGCAAGGGTGAAGGCGGTCGACAATGAAGAGGGACAGGTTCAATGACATCACAGACATGGTGTTCGGTATAAATAATCGACTCATTTAGGTTAGCCATTGTCAACAGAAAAATTCAAACAACTCACCCTAATTGTTTCATAAGCACCTCCAGAAATATTTACACAATCACTCTCGCACACACTATAACTTTCACATACACAAACATACGCTATTATATCACTCATTTACCCAGTCAATCTCGTCGCTCACATAAGGCTTATTAATTGTGCCATGCTGCTAACAAACATTTTCTGTCCATATTCTTTCAAAATAACGCGGCCCTCCTGTGTCCACACCCGTCAGAGCCCGAAGTGATCACGTGCCCTGTTTAAAATAGTTTCTCTCTTACCTGTCAGGGATTCTGTCAGTAGAAGGCCAGTTCCTTTTAACAGCCGCTTAGCCCTCCAAACTCTGTTCCGGTCACAACGCATGAACTTTATAGGGCGCTTACCCGTAGCAACAACCTGAGCACCCCGAATCAATGGCAACGATCTATATCAGACAGTTATATCTACATTTAACTTGCCCTTCATCGTGCCGATAACTTTACCGTAAACGTTCTCTGCCGGCTCCTCTGGAATACCATGCAGCACTAAAAAGTTCCACCGGTTGTATTGTTCAGCTTCATCAAGCAGTTCAGCCTGTTGTTCGAGGCGCTGTTCAGTATATTCCAGATTTTTGTTATGTCTTTCAGCTCACTAGACACCCTTTCTTGGAACTGGGAGAACTAAGCCTTCAGCCGCTGCAGCTCTTGCGCGCGGCGGGTGCAGCTTGCGACGTGTTCCAAGCTGCCTTGGAAGTCCTTCGTAAAATCTTCAATAGACGCTACACGACGAATAGCTTCTTTAGCGGACATACTGAAAGATGCTTCAGGTCAATGACAGATTAGTTACACTGAAAATGTTGCAAATGGCACTTGTTCGCTGTTAATATTGCTAAGTGACAGATTTACTGGAGAGGCGTTTCACACAACAGCAGCAGTTAGCGCCATCTTAGCTGCATTGCTATGGTGTATGGCGAGAATAGAGAGTATTACTCTAGAATATCGGTTATACTTAACAAGTCCATCACCCCCACGAATTCTTGATATTTGTGACCAACTGGAATCACTTGCAGTATCTTGTTTTGCAGCCAAAGTGTCATCTGCCCGAAGAGCTGTGAACTGCCTCAAACTCATTCATCACCTCATCTGTGGTTTCATTCTCTTCCTTGCATAACATGATAGGAAACTTTTCCAAGAAAAAACAAATGGAAGAAAACTGTGCATCTTCTATGCTGTCTAACCTAGCAACTTGAGCATGCTTAAAAATAATCATCCTTGAGTGGAAACTTGATGTAGTCACAGGCAATAAAAAAGTAGTTTCTCACTGATGAAAAGGGATTTATCTGTATCCTGGAGATCATCCGCTATGTTCGAAGTCTCAATGCCAATAGCTAACTCATCACCACTTAAATAGTTTCTTCCACCCTGTACAATATCACACACATACCAGGCAAAAGGCATATTTTCCCCCCTTTTAGTATGCATGGAAAATCAACAGAATGATTCTTTAAATGTCTGGAAGTACTGCTTCTCATTGGATTTATTCATAATCTGCAATAGGAATGTAGCATATGAAAATGAGAACAAATGTCTCAATACATACTGAAAATCAAAATGAACCTGGATCACTGAATGTCATACAAAATTATAACAAACAAGGCAAACACTTCATTAAAACATGTCAAAGCACAAAAAGTCAAACCATGAAATGAACACGACGCCAACCTCGTGAACAATGAATATACACATGGTAAAAAGCATACATACACGTGGAAAGACTAATTCTTCTTTATTATAATTAAATGGGCTTTGCCAATAGCAGTATACCCAGTCACTGGAACGAATGTAATTAGTCCAACGAATACAGGAAACAGCGAAGCATGAAGTTATAACACAAAAACTCGAACACTTCATGAAAATATATCATAACCTTAAAAGGGCAAAACTTTCGAAGAACGCCAACTTCGTGAACAAAGAACAACACACACATGGTCAAAGGATAGAGGTTAAATCACAACAAGCGGACGGAGCAGAACAAAGAATTTTCGGAGCAGGCCCTGCCGACACTTAAGATTCACACCAAAGAGGATTCACACGGAAGAACTGTTATCCTGGCTTTAAATTCAATTCCAATAACATACCTGCCAACTTTACAAAACCCAACATCAGGAGAAGCAATTGGGGAAAACTACTTATTCAATACGTCTTGCGCAACACAGGAGTACTACGGTATAATATCACGCGCCCACGTGCTTATGCTAACCGCAATGCTAATTAATAAATTAAAATTCGCCTCCAAATGGCTCCCAAAATCTCTAGAATAGTCACCAGTCGCTATCTTTTAAATTCTGTCACTAATTACTTTTTTTAAAAGACTCCAAATGTAGCGAGTAGATATTTTATCTGAAAGTGGCCAATGAGCGATGGACTTCCAGCCACTGGTGTACAAAGCTGAAATGGCGAAATTCAAAAAAAAAAAAAAAAAAAAAGCTAAATTTGGGAGAAATAATAATCGGGAGGCGGGAAGACAGTCGAAAATCGGGAGTCTCCGGCCTAAATCTGGAAAGTTGGCAGGTATGCAACAACGACAATCACACGGTTAAAAATATCTATCATATCAAAGAATTAGTTATCGACTATCGTGGACTTTCCTTCGACCAAGACCGAGCGTGCTCCGATCCCGCAAAAAATCAATTGTACAGAAATTGAGCGATTGTCGAATGTTAAGGTTTCAAATTTTTATCCGCGAAGTCGTAAAATGACACTGTCCATCAGTAAAACTGCAAAAGTTGGCAGGTATACAAGAGGATTGATCACAATGCTTATTTTTTTTTCTTTTTAGTGATTGTGCCCTCCACTCAGACATCAGTTCTCTAATATTGCTCTCCCATTATATGAATATTGTTCCCCTAGTCTTCATGACTACAAATCTCTGCAGTGTGATATTTTTAAGGGAAGGGATTCAGTAGATTTCATCACATTCTTACATCAAGTTTACCTATCATAAACGGTCCAGTCCTTTCCTATAACTGACAGTTCAATAATTCGAGAACACTTCGTGGTACGCAGAAGGTTGGACAATAGCATCTATTCTTTTCACGAAGAGTGCATTTGTCCGGTTTTGAAATTAGACGCTTCATTCAAATGACTATCACTCTCAGCATAATTGCATAGGAATTTAAATGTTTACCCGGAATATCACATACTGTCGTGCACAAGCAGTGTCTGGATTAGCATGGAATCGCATGACGTCACAAATCCTAATCGCATTCCACATCAACGAGTGGCAAACCCATGTTATATGATTACGAACGCCCAGTGGAAGTTCAAAATACTGATGGCTTGTTCGTGATAATACAAAAATACAATTTTGCAGCTCATGTTTACCTGTCTGATAGTACAGTTAATACCCCCCGTAGATCAATGATCGAGTTCAGCCTGTCAGCGAAGAGAGGCGTGGAATGACATTAGTAGACGAATAAGTTTGAGTGGCGTTTATAATAGTAGGAAAGATCACAATATGAAGATAAAGTTGGAATTCAAGAAGACAAACTGGGGCAAATGTTCATTTATAGGAACGGGAGTTAGGGATTGGAATAACTTACCAAGGGAGACGTTCAATAAATTTCCAATTTCTTTGAAATCATTTAGGAAAAGGCTAGGAAAACAACAGATAGGGAATCTCCCACCTGGGCGACTGCCCTAAATGCAGATTAGTATTGATTGATTGATCATTACCATGCAACGCCATGACACATCATAATTTTTTCTTCTGCAAAGCTTGGTAACATCTCGGCCTCATCCTAGGTATCAACGGCGCCATCCTCTTCCATACGTGAACCAATCACCGTTATAAGCAATGGATTATGGCGTCTAAAACAGTATTTTTGGTTTTAAAGCGAATGTACTCTGAGGGCAGGTGGGATGGTCCCTTGCAACCATATTTAACACATCTCTCTTCCGCGATCATTTTTTATGTAATAATCCTTGCGTGCCATTTACTATATTTCTACCAAATAATTTTATTCCTGCTGAGTGAAATGGTAGTTATGGGGAAGGCCTAAAATTTAATTCTCCAACATTTATGGGTACAACTTACTGTACTCTTCTATAGGGACCTCATTTCTTCTATTAAAGGCTCAGAGCTCCCTCCGGAGCTCTTCAATTTTTCAGCTTCATCCAACATTGCCTTCGCCTTTTCCCACTCGCTCTTCCTGAATTCCAACTCTGCAGTCTTTGATGCGATAAGTTCAGTGGTTCGGACCAGCTCTGCACGAACGGATGAAATTTCTCCTCCCCCGCTAGCACTACATGGTCCGCTCTGATGCCCAAGAAAAAAAACTGAGTTCTTCTTTCAAAAGATTAAGGGCAGTATTCTTTTCAATGATCTGTTTCCTACAACAATCTAATTCATCCCTTAGACCCTCCTCACTTCTCAGTCCACCATTTGCTAACATGCCTGTAACAGTCTCTACCTCTTCCTGAATGGTTGTCAGTTCCTCGCCTTGTTTTTGGTTGACAGCACTATTAACGCAGGACAATTTATCTTTACCTCTCACCACATTCTGCTCTCTCGACTGAAGCTTTTAATTTCTTCCCTGAGCTTCATATTTTCAGTCTTGTTTCTCGCTGTGGTTTTCAAGGTTCGAAATGACGTTTAAATGTTCCAACTCTGAGTATAATCTGGCCACCTCTTCTTTCCCACGACCTTCTAAGGTCCCTTCAATCTCCTCCGGTGGCGGAGGTAATTCCGCGACTGTCTCAGGAGTGCGATCCAGACCATCTTTTCCTTGACTGTCACTGGAAGACTCAGTCACGCTTACTGAATTTTCGTTTCCTTTAGAGAGAGATATTATTTTCTCCAAGTTCTCATCCAGAACTGTGATTGCTGCAGACAAGGAATAAGAAGTTGACGAATCATTTTTCGTATCCTGCAGCACGGTGGACCCAATCTGTTGTAAAACAACTGTAGTCTGTTGTACTATACTCTGCAAATGTCGTTCAGCATCTTTGATTTCTGAACGCAGAGCACTAGTTTCAATGCTAACAGCTTGCAAGTCCTGATTTAATTTCTCCTTTAAACACATTTTCATTGAAAATGACATTCTTCTCTGTATTTAATATTTCTGTTATACTTGCAAGTTTCTCCTTCTCCTCGTATAAGGCATTTTTCCCAGTAACTACAGCCTCAAGATATTCAACTTCTGTTTCTCAGATTTCAAGAAATTGTTTTCTTCAGCAAGGATATGTTTCTCTCTGCTGATAAATTCTAAACATACAGTCAATTTACAATTCTCCGACTTCAGGATGTTATGTTCTTGTATAATGATATTCTTCTTTAGCACAACCGAATCCACACATTCATTAAGCTTATTTCGGTCAGACTTGTATTTACTGTTCTCAATGACGAGAGCATCTCGCACTTTACAAACTCCAGCAAAAACTTCACTAAGTTTATGTTTCTCTCCCTCAAGTCTGGAATTGTCCTTCAATAATGCTTCATTTGATTTTTCAATGTTCTGAATCAACTGCTTCAGTTCACTGTTATTCTTCTTAATACTCTCACTATCCTTCAAGACAGACTCATTTTCTTTGGACAGTGATTTCAATTGTTCATTTAGAACATCATTTTGATGTTTCAGCTTTTCTTTCTCTTGGAAGTCTTTCTCAGCGTGTAAGATCTTCATGACATCTTTCAAGTTCTCTGCATTAGCTGAACAGTCTTCCAACCTCTTCTTCCTCACAGCCAACGGTGCCAGACGTTCAGTTAACATCTGTTTGTCACGCTCAGCCACTTCTGTTACGGCTTGCAAGCGTTCCGACAGTTCCTTGTTTTCATTAGTAAGTCTCCACGGTTTCCTTCACAGTCTTCAATTGTATCTCAAGCCTCTTCCCTTTCCTTTTTAGCAACCACAGAGGCTGTCTCTAAACGTTCGATGGCCTTACCAAGTTCGCGGGCTGCATTATCCATGGCTTCGTTCCTAATGCGCAGATCTTCACGGTACTTTCTTTCCATCTTAGCCATCTCATGGAGGAACTGTTCATTGAGCAATTTCATGTGTTCATTCCGCAAAAGATCAGGACACAACCGTGGCATGCTTCTTACAACAAACCAAGCACCTAATATTTAATTTACAGTTCTTTGACAAATGATTAGGTCGCAAGCACGTGAAACAACTTTTTTTTCTCTAACCTTCGATCTTTCCTCAACTGTCATGTTTGTTGTTTTGAAACACTTCTCGCTATCATGGGGCTTTTTACAGAAGATACATAAGTCTTCTGAAGTATTGCTAAGTACAGCCACTGTAGGTATACTCATATTATCTTTAATGTGCTTCCTATCTACTTTTGAAAAAGATCCCTTCCTTTCAGTCTGTACTACCGAAACCTGACTGTGCTAACAGTATTTGCTGCTCATTTCGGACTTCACTCTTGACAAACTCCATTAAACAATCAAGTCGAGACATCCTAGGTTCCATCTCATTTACACTCCGTTTAGAAAATGGACTTCTCTGCCATGCCCGTAACGTTTCTTCTGGTAAACTCGACTCAACCAAGGGAAATAACCATGTACCTGGATCTGTGCCGGTCAGGTTTACGGTACTGAGTGACCGTAAATGCGATTCTAATTTAATTGATGAAGTTGAAAAGGGAAGTTTATCATTTTGAGTAGCATTTGAAATTACTAGTTTCAACAGTTCTCTTACATAGACTTGCATCAGAAAGTCATCCCTACCGAATCGTTCTTTTAACGCTTCAATGACTTTTGGATAATTTTCTGCTGTTTGAGGGTAACTAAGAACAATTGCCTCTGGTTCTGTGCCAGGTTTCATTGCCTGTAATAAATACTGAAACTTGTCACTGTTGTGCAAAGTACCATCTTCGTGTATCTTTCGGAACTGAGACCAAAACCCTAACCATTCCTTAAGATCTCCATTAAATGTCTTCAGTTCAATTTTGGGTAACTTAAAGGACCTTCTTTTAATGTTATGATTGCCTATCTCATTTCCGAACATCTCGCTAGGTGGACTAATCTTTCCTGCGAGCAGAAGTGAATTGTTTACTTGAACCTTAATAACCTCAAATTCATCACTATATTTCTCAGTACTTTCTCTTTCAGCTAAAATAACATCCTCCGCATGACTGTCTAATAAATGATCCATTATTTTCACGTCAATTTCATGAAGTTCCTCCATTAAACTTTCTAAACGGTTAAAATTTGACTGCAACAAGTCACGATTCTGCGAGGTAATTTCTGTTACAAGAAACTCTTTAATACATTGAAACTTCGTTACACATTGCCTAATAGGCGTCCTACCTTTCTTTAGCCGTTCCATGTTGCTTCCTTCTCTTCTTGGATAGGAATAATTATTCACAAATCTCACGATTACTCACAACATATATTCCTCTCTCGCCTTGGACAGGAATATTCACAGTAATTTATATACGTCTCTGATCACGTCGGGGGTCACCAAATGTTAGAAATTTCTTATCTGACTACATATTAATATGAAAACCTGCTTTACTTTCTCTCATGAAAACTATATTGAAATTCACCTTCTGCAATGTTTATAAAGAAAAACAAGAACAACCATATTATTAGCATATTACCCGATGAATGCTTACTCCTAGGAACTCTTAACCCCTCAGCGCCGACCTCTATACGTGGTATAGACCCCCTTTTCTTCCGTAGCCGCCGACCTCTATACGTGGTATAGACCCATACATGGTTTCGCATTTACGGCTATAGCGCGAAGAGTTTTGGTGTTATGGATATGCAAATTGTTTTGTTTCCAAGAAGACATTTTCGGGTTTATCAGTGTTCTAAATAAGTATTGAAAATCGTTAAAGTGTAGCTGCTTTTGCAAGGATAAGTATATGACAATTATGTCGGAGCACCAATCCCTGCTTTTTTAATAGTCCGTTTGCTTCATTCTTTCCCACAGAATAAAATAAATGATGATCTGAGAAGTTTGTCTTTTCGTGTGATTTTCTTTGCTCTAATTTTGTATTAAGAGTGCGGTTTATTTATTATATTTGTCTTTATTTCTCAGCTTGTAGTCTTTTCGTAACTCTCTACGAGTACTCTGTATAGGCATCAGTTAGTGCTGCTTTCTGTCATACGACACGAGAAGCAGTTGTGCATGGTATATATCTCGTTTGAAAGACGATGTATCGTCCTTTTAATCTGAAATATGTATCGAGTTGTTTTGATTCGTCATAAATGTTATTCCCCTCATTCAGTTTCGTCCTGCCGCTTTCGGTCCCGCTGCAGCCTCATCATCTTGTGTGACGCACCGCGCTCAAAGGCTAGCTCCTGCTGAGTGTAGCGTGCTTGAAATATTGTATAATTCAAATGAAAGTTTAATCGGAAGTAGTAGTGGCAGTATTAGCAGTAGTGATAATGAAATAGATGATGTAGCAGTGGTAAATGATGAGAGTGACGATGAGGAGGAACCAGTACTTGGAAATTTCGTGAAGGAGGCTATAGATACGCATACAGGTCAAGGGGAAGCTTTCAACAGTGAATTATGATTCCTAGATTCTCCAATAATATTTAGACAAGTCACAGGGACAAACATTGAGCAGTTATCAGTTTCAGCTGATGGAAGGTTTGTTTACGTAGTACAAAATACGCTTCTCGGGCGGGAAACGAAATATTCAAGGCCGGCGCGCATCAGATAATACAGTTCCAAGGTTGCAGGAAATACGTTTTATCAGGAAATTAGCACCCAAGAGTGAGAAATCCAAACCTCAAAGACGTTGTATCGCGTGTTCAAAACACGGTGAAAAGAAGACATCGGTGTACTGCTGCCAGGAGTGTGCCTTGGGTCTCTGTCTCGAAGAGTGCTTCGAACTCTATCACACGGAACTAAATTACTAAGGAAATGTGAAACAATTATGTAATTATCTTCATGTACATAGTTCTACCATAAGGAATTCCAAATTTCGTGAATATCGGGCCACTCTTATACTAGTAGTAACGCTTTAAGTGAATCAATGTATTTCAGTCGCGCGTAGTTGAAATCTCATCCGGCCGCGGGATAGGAAGCTCTTTAAACGGCTGCGACGCTGAGGGGTTAATCAACAGTTCATAGAGATGACAAATCCAAAGAGTATAAACGAAGTATTTACAACAGCCTACAATAGAGAAAGCTCTTAAAATTGATAATAACATTACCTACATTGACCATTGTTTGTTGTGATGTGCTTTGTGTCTTCTGTTGCCACTCATCTCCGATACATAGGATTACTGCTATGCACCGAGTATTTTTTAAATTATTTGCTTCACATCGCACCAACACAGATCTTATGGCGTTGATAGGATAGTAAAGGGCTAGGAGTGTGAAGGATGCGCCCTTGACCTTAACCCTCAAACACATGCGCCGGGGTGAAATCCCAGCTGAGTTAGATACTTTGACGCAGTGTGCAATTTGTTTTTCAGCTGTGTCTTCTCTCAGGAACCTCCCTAGCATCTCCCCCACCAACTCTCAGCAAAGTGCAGGCAGTTCCCACGGAGTCGTCAAGGAAGGTACACCTTCAAAGTTGGACTGGGTGAAATACACCCCACGTGTGTGCTTGCGTACCTTCTTTGTTTCAGTGTATTGTCGAGACATATACCCTTATTGGTTTCAACACAGCTGTGTTAGGAATATTGTACAAGTTTCATTTTCATTTAGAGTTTCCCACAGGGAGAAACTTATCCCACCCGAAAATAGATAATTTCACCACGGAAGAAGACAGAATAAGATGTTTACTTGATTCCGTTGACAGTGATGAAAATTCTCCTGGCAGTAACTTCAGCGACAGTAGGAGGATAATTTAAATGAAAGCGAGCATGACTCAAACTGAACAGGAGGGTGAAAGTGACGAATTACGTATGGAAGGTGGCGGAGATGACGATTTGCCGTTAGCACATATGTTAGACATTTGCAAACATATTTTGCACTCCATTCCTTGTATGACTCACTATTTCCTCTGTGTTGAACGAATTTTACAATCCACATTTTGTGCTGTTATTTCAAAACATTTTCTCGAATAAGTGTGTATTGAAAATTTACAGTTTTCATGATTTATTACTCCTATTGCTAAACATAAACAAAACAGATTATCTCAAAGAATTTAGCAGATTTTTTTTTCTGTAATTAGTGTAAACTTAAAAATATCCATCTGGAAAAGTATGTATATCAAATTATGCTTCGTACTGATGTTCATTAATCAATTGTATAATAAAGTAGTGATAGAAGATTAGCCAAAAAGAGTTGTTTTATTTCAATTACAGAAATCCAAATCACTATTATATGTTTTGAAATATGCTTCAAATGCTGGGGTGTTAAAGACCCCACGCATGTGTACGAGTTCTAAAATTTGGTGCATGTGCTTTTAACGGTTAATTAAGGTATAGTCCCAGCTTTTGGTACCGCTTCCGTACCCGGTGTGCAGAATTAGGGATGATAAGAATCATAATGATGTGCAACGATACCTTAAGTGGCAGAAAGGAGAGATCCTTCCTTCATGCTTGCCAGAAACCCACCATCCCGCCCCAAAAAGTATTCTTATATAGAAGAATTAAAACTGACACACTGTAAATGAGATGATAGCGACCATGTGCTGTGTTCCTATTCGCCGGACAAGCTTTCTAATGTCTCCGAGAGATCGCATCGTGTGCAAGTACAGAGCTGCCATATTCGCTAAAAGTAAGAGAACCATGAATATCTAACTCGCTGTAACCAATCTTCGCAAATCCAGGCCAAGCTGTCATGAGGACAGTGGCCCCCCTTCGAGGGCCACACTCCCTTTGAGAGGCTCTTAACTATGGCAGCGGCACATACTGCCCACATGGCAAGAAAAAAAAAAATGCAATTTAGCAGCTCTAACCTATCTTTGCAAATCCAGGCCAAGCTCTGGTCTTGTCACTAAGAATACGGAAGTTGGCAAGCCTCCCGAGTGTTACGTGTCACGCCATGTTGGATGTCTAACCTCACTCACGCACACCGGGTATGGAAGTTTTACCTAGCTTTTACTTGGTGCGAAAATGGGAAACCACAAAATACCATCTTCAGGGCTGCCGACAGTGGCGTTCGAACCCACTCTCTCCCGAATGCAAACTCACAACTCGCCCAGTCATACCGAATGGAACAGCCTGCCAGAATATTGGTGGGAAGTAGCTGGGGAGTTTGATAACTTTCTTCTTTAGCATGCCATTCCTCTGGTTCATAAATTTTCTGAACACACTGGTTCATCATAGAATTTGAGCTATTTAATCCCTACGCTGAGGGAACTGACTGGAATGAGCCCTATATATATGTAACGAATAATGGCAGAGGAATGTGGATTTTTCATTTGATCGAATACTTTATATTATAACATTGCTTTTAATCGCTGCATTCCCGACGTTTTTGTAATAACCTATGTTGACTTCAGTTAGGAAAACCACGGGTACGTAAGCTAGTCTCCTATATAACACTAATCAAACGGGAAGAAAAGGGGGTCCGACACTTCAAAAAAAGAGGTACAGACCAAACAAAGAAAAGGGCCATGAAGGGAGAGAAAATGAACGACTCAGTAGGCCTCAAATGGTCTAATACCGCCTGGGTCTGAAATAAACAAGAGTTGACCAGGGGAGGTCAGATAGAATAGAAATGTTGGTTACGTGAATGAATTGAATCCATGAAATGACACTAATATTTGTACCAAATGGAAGACAATAATTGCTTTTGTTCAAAGTGTAAAATCTGCAGTAAATTAAGAAATATGAAATATTTCACTTGTAGAGAATAATATGGATACATACTTTACTACCTTACAACTATTTTTTCTGATACGTCACAGCGCTCCCGTATGCGTTTTGTTTGTCTTTGCTCACTGAAGTTTTCAGAATTAGGTGTCTATTCTTTCAAGTTGCTCATTCGTTTTGTGCCCTAACTCATTCATTATTCATTAAATGATATATTTATTGGTCCAGGGATAATGCTATTTTCCTTTCAACAAAAAAAGTAATATATTTATTGGTCCGGGGATCATCCTATTTTGCTGTTCGAACTGCCCACGGTAGTCATATGGACAAAGATAATGAGAATTCACAGACATAGCACTCCTATTCGTTGATGCCAGCCCTGGACCTCAAGAAACGAAAGACAGCATGAGCAGCAAAATGCAACATAATGGAGCCCTCTCTACAACCCATAAGTACGTATACATATTTCTCTAGTAATTTACCTCAGATTTTAGACTTTGAGTAAAAGCAATTATCTTCCATTTGGGACAAATATTATAGTGACATTTCGTGGATCAGATTCGTTCACATAACCAGCTAGTGGTAAGACCATTGGTCTGGCTAAAAAAAACTACAAATTTCACTCCTGTTTTTAGCAAGTTATATTAATGTCACATACATGCAGCACATGCCACGACATTTTCAAATTTCGCGATTTTGTTAATTTCGCACAAGGCGAGCTCTATTGCAGATAAACTGACCAAGCCAATGGCAACACACAAGAGAGTTGCATTTAACAGTCAGTTTTAATTTTTTCAATGTAGGAAGAATACTTCTAGGAGCAGGTCCCTGGCAAGCACAAAAGATGAATCTCTCCTGATACTTCAGTGCCTTCTACACAATGTTAGAATATTTCTACAGGCCTGTTGGTGCGTCCCTGGCAAGAATAACATGACTCATCTACGCCACTACAACTTCCACTTAACGTTTTTTCTCACCTGTGTAGCCCGCGCAGGGTCTACAACAGCCACAACTGAACGGTGAACTGAATCGGTAATCAAACCCAGATAAAGATCTCAAAACATGAAATTTAGTTCATATCCCTGAATGTGCCTCTCGTTGCCTATTCAAACAAACCCAACCATACATGGACCACAAGTACCGTTCTATTTATCGTTCCTGTCACGTTCTTAGTTGTTTCGTGCATACCCTGCAATCGCTCACCAACGTAACGCTTGATAGCACTTAATCCGGCACATGCACGCCACGGAACAGGTCTACATTTATATGGAAGAACGCCACAAACAGATCAAAAACTTATCATATAGTTGCAACTAGACATAAGACTAATAAAAAAAACCTGTCTGAACTTGCTAATACTACGCAAAATGCGTGCCGGAAAAAATCAACCTCATTTACGAATTCACGAAGAGTTCCACGAGACTTTAAGCAGAGTTCTGCGAGGAAATTAATTCCAACCCACAAATTTATCGAACACTTGACTGAAAGACATAACGGAATAAGGATACAATAAAACGTCCGGACATCGAGTCATGAAACATTTCCCTATAAGCAAACAATCCTTCGCAACAAATGGCGCCGATATTTTCTACCGGGGGTTACATGGCGTCGCAAAAAATTACGCGATCAATAGCAACAACCCGTCTTTAAGCCGTACATTCCAGGAAGAAAAAAAACAGTGTCACACATCCTACCATAATTTCACAATACAGATCTACAATATCTTACCCTGTGTTGGCCGGATTCGCTATCAGTTCGCTGACGCTTAGTAATAGGACCTTCACCGTTGAACGCCATATTGAAACTGGATTCGGAGTGATGGGTGATTACTGAGAGCTTCATAATCTAGAAGGCGTCATCCGGCTTCAGAGAGAAAGCATAAGAACCCTAGGTAAGAGTTTACACAAGAAATTAGAAACAAAGTGATTCCAGGATTTTTTCTGACAGCAATTCAGTTATCCATAGTTTTAAAAATTGAAACATTATCTGCATGAAGTAAATATTTTACAGTATTCATATATTGCAACGAGCTAAACAGAACACTCCTTCTTAGCCCGTAGGTAAAATAAAATAAATGAATATGCAATTCAATTGTACAGAATATATACATACTATGAATGGCAGAATTTCACGAAGCAAAAAGTAGTAAACCAGAGAGAGTAAATGAAATATTATCCTTATATTAATAACCAAAATGTTAGCCTTTATTAATTATCATGTTGGAAAGATTCAGTACTGACATTTTGATATACATTTAGCCGCTGTTAAGGCCGGTCTCCACTGATAAACACTTAATACCAACATGTTACAATAGAGATATATATAGGCCCGGTTTCATAAACACATGTTAAATATATATTAACAAATAGTCAGTTAATACTGAACCCCTGCGGGTGGGGGACGCAGATGAAGAATACACACACGGTCTCCCCTGCCTGTCGTAAGAGGCGACTAACAGGGGCCCAAGGGACTCCGAACTTGGGAGAGTGGGATGGCGACCACGAATCCCTTAGCTGAGATCTGGCATTGATTTCACTTACTTGTGCCAGGCTCCTCACTTTCATCTATTCTGTCACGCCACCCTTGGTCAACTCTTGTTCTTTTCCGACCCCGGCGGTACTAGAGAATCCGAGGCCTAGGGAGTCTTTCATTTTCATGCCCTTCGTGCCCCTTGCCTCTCTTTGTCCGTTACTTCATTCTTCGAAGTGACGGATCACTGCATTTTTCTCCTTTTTTTTCTGTTTATCTACCCTCTGTTGGTGGGAGATGCAGACGAAGAATGAACCCACGGTATCCTCTGCCTTTCGTAAGAGGCGACGAAAAGGGGCTACCAAGGGATGATCAAATTAGAACCATGAAACTCCTTGAGATCAGTACCACAACGCGGGAAACACCATGAGTCGCCTTTACTTGCGCGTAGTACCACTATATTGGGTACCGAACGGGTTTGTGATTAGTAGCAAACGAGGGCTCGACGGCTTTTACAGCACCTGTGATTAGTAGCACTATATGAGCGACACCATGGGGTGAAGGAACAATGGCTCTGGCTTGCCTACGATTAGTACCCACTATATGAGGAACACCACGGAATAGTACCGAGTCCTTGTGGTTAGTACACTTAGGTGATGATCACCATAGGTTTGCGTTGCCTGTCAAGATCGCCGCAATGTGCGAAACACATTAGGTCTGTAATACATGTGCGAATTTCATTACCTGTGAGTAGTACCATAATGTGTGGAATACCGCGAGTCTACGCTACTCTTGATTAGTACCGCAACATGGCAAGTACCATGGTTCTACATTTCTAGATAAATACCATTATGAGGGGCCGATGACCTGGATTTTGGACCCGTTTCGACAACGAGCAAATTCTAATCGATTCAGCATCGTGCTATAGAAGCAGTCCCTTGGTCCGTACTACTATTATTTTGTGCCAGCTTCTGTGCAAGTGAGGAAATGTGGGTCGGATCCATTGATGGTTTTAAATTCATATCAAACCATCCATACATTCTTCGTCCTAACGCTATGAATTCGGATCAGTGGAGGATTTGGGACTTATAATTTGTCACCTCATTTCGTCTCATTTCGTACCATTAGGGGCCGATGACCAAGATGTTAGACCCCTTTATACAACAAACATCAATCAGTTAATACTGAGTTAAAAATGTAACATCTTGTAAGGTTTCTTGCGTTTCATTTTTTCCTGTGAAATGTTAACTAATCGACTGTCAACTCTAACGACATTGCGAACTGGTGCGAATCAACGAGGCAGTGGTACGAACATGCTGTTTTACAGCACGCTCCGGTGCGCCCTTGTTTGAGTACAGCTGTTAAATATGGCGGGTAAAGTGAAACGGACTCGTAGTTCTAATTTTTCCTCCTTCGAAAAGGAGTTGCTTATTAAATTAGTTAGTAATTGGGATGATTTTAAATCCTTTCGTTCCTATTTCCTCTTTGCTTTATGTACTGGTATAATGGTAAGTCATCGGGAGGAAGTTCATCTGTAGTCAACACTGCGATTTTGTGCAACACAACTGTCGCCACAATAATGGTTATAGCTGACTGGCATTTGATCCGCAATCCCAGGCTGAGAACAGGAAATCTTCTTTTTCAGACTCCTATCTTTCTACGCAGTTCCGTGTCCTGATATGCGCTCTATTGTAGCGGTTGTGAGGTCTTCCTTCAGGATGTAAGTATGGGGTTAACAGATACTTTCTTAGCGGGTATCCACTATCACCTAACAAAATCCCTTCGTTAATTGTCCCCACTTCAAACTGTGCTCTGATATAGGAGTTATTAAATATGTACTATCGTGCACAGAACCAGGCCACCTAGCAACGGTATGCCTAACTTGGAAGTTAAGGTCACTAATTATCTAAACATAAACAGATAAATATCCCTTCCGATTACGATATATTTCGGCCCTATTGCATCCAGGTGATTGGATTCTTACATTTGTCCAACCTATTGCACCTAGAACACCAGGAAAACGGCTTATTTCATACATAGACGTCGCGGATAATTTGCTGACGTTCTTCTACTGAAAGGAATGTTACATACCTCCTTCTCATGGATGCTAATGCTGCAGACACTCGACAAGTGGCTTTAGAAATTCCAGCATTGTCTTCGACCATCACGTGTAAAGAACCAGTGGCAAAAAATCGTAATGTTATGAGTACCTGCAACATTGGAGAAAGAGGTAAGTTTCTCTTCGTACGATATTCCAACCTCACTCGAATTTCGTCAACTACCTTAGCAACAACTATTTTCGATAACCTGTATCTATGAAGACATTCTGCAACCATCAAATTTTCAAAGTCATTACGTCGCTGAACTCTTCTTCGATCACGATTACTGTGTAAAAGATCTGAATAAAGCAATTCCGCATCTAAAGGGAGATTCACATCAGCCATTTTGGAACAGGTTGCTAAATGCTAATGTTAGCCATTTAACATGGGAAATAGCTTATATTAAATTTAATACGCAGTGTAACATATGTTAAAGGTAACAGTTGTTGATGAAACGCAAATGTTCTTAAATTGTATGTTAAAATGATTTAACACCTTGTTAAGTACTAACATGTCTTGATGACACCGGGCCGTATTGTGATTGTGTCTTCCAATTTACTTTGCATGTTAACTCAGAATGTTGTGGTTAACACGTGATTTCCGATCCAAGTGGAAAACATGCAAGTCAGTTCGTTGTTTGGAGATGTCGGCTCAGCTTCGGCAACTTCCTTGCTGTTTCTATGCCAACAGATAGCCTGAACGACGCAAACGGCGTGTTTTTCGTGAGGTAGGGTTATAGTTACAAGACTCCGCGACACTCATCCTCTTTGTTATCAGCTACATATACAGTACGGGCACGCACGGGCACGTGGGTCGTTCATTCTGCACTATATTAAAATTTATAGTCAGAGATGGAGTAGAGCAAGGAGATTTTATTTGTTTTTTTATTTTATTTTAAATGTTCGGAGCGTTGACCTAGAAAGATCTTTTGCGTACTTGCATCATATGTGAGGAACCTGCTTGTATTTCGTAAATGGCGGAAGAGTAAAGTGTTGAATTCGAGCAAACGAACGTTAAGAACGACACGAACACCCAGTCCCCAGGCCACGGATATTAATCATTTACAATTAAAAATACCTGATCCAGCCGCGACTCGAACCTGGGGCCGTCGAGTGACAGGCGGACGCCTTTCCCCCTAGAGCACGGGGCCGGACCAGAAGCAAGGAGATTACTCTAGGACTTAATTAATGATATCATTGAAAGCCTTGTTTGTGGGATGTCTCATCGAACGCATACAGGGATAAAGCTAAGAAAGCCGACTCGAAATTATCTATAATTGTTCCCGCGAGCGCATCGAAAACAACTAGCATCCCTCCGCTCCCAGCACAGTCGAGAATTTAAAAAAGTTCAGAAAAGTTGGAAGTAGAAAGCGGGAGCTGACGAAGTTTATACTTCAATGTGGATTGCTTTTGAAGCAATGAGCAGGATGAAGCGAGGAAATGTACCTAGTAAAATTGCATTTCTATATCATAACAAGAAGCAAGAGTGGCAATAACAAAGGCCAAATCCTCTTCATCTAGGTCCATTGTCCTTGTTTGAAAATACTAGACGTCACCTAAATATATTACAACAAATTGATGTGATGAAGTACCTGTATATAAACAAAGGAAGTCAAGTTTAACATGTTAATTAATTGTGGACACAATGTTAAATGAAGCAGTATTTAACATTTAACATGTTGATAGTGTCGCCAGTCAACATTTAACAATTTAAACATTTAACATGTTGTTGTTAAATGTTAATCACTGGAGACCGGCCTCTAGGGTAACTCTTATAAGGGGTCCGGTCACTCTAAAACTTTCTGGTATGGAAACATAAGAGCCGATGCCTTGGCAAATTCTGCTGCAACTGACAAGGGCTCCCTTTCTTACTACCGTATAAGACTATTGGGAAACTTGCCGCAATCATACTTGGAAATAGTGTCAAAATGACTGGGAAAAAGCTGCCGCACCCAAATAACACCACTTATTTCAACTTCTCCCTTATATCCCATTAAAAATGTGGTTCATTTAAACCAACATACACGATGTCAAATCTCAATCATAATTCACATAAGATTAAATCATGCTTGTACCCCAAAGCAGCTATTCCTCATGAAGTTAGCTGATTCTAGCCTTTGCGCATGTGGTGAAGTACAGAAGTTGGTACTCTCAATCACTCTTTCAATGTTCTATTCACGAATCAGTACGAAAACGTTTTATTTCTCCCTTTTCGAGTCCTATATTGCCTCTCCCTTCTAATGCCGCGTGCTTGGTGTTACATCCTAACATTCAAATTGCTGAAAATTTCTCTCAATTTTTTTTTCTGAAGCTATAGTTGAGCCCACGATAGACGGAGTGTGACACTTGAGCGGCGAAAGCAGTAACTACAAAGTACGCTGTGATGTCATAGTTACCTTCGAATGCGGCATATCACCATTTCATACAGGCTGAGTGTTTAATAAAACTGTAGGCCCAACGCAATTCAAAACCTGGGTCCCGATCGTAGATCGTGCAAATAATTCCAGCATTTAAGAAAATGTCATTGTCCATAAATAGAGATTTCATAATCACTAACAAAATCATCAGTTTCTGACAATAACCTCAACAAATGCACAAGTTAAATCAGAATAGAACCGTACAACCAGCAACTGATAAACTTACAAAAAGACTAACGCCGAAAATAATATTCACAAACAGTACCAGTAAAAGAGCCTGACTTTATGATTTAACTTTAAAGTTAGCATGAAGTAGTCCTCAGGGCAATACTGGGTGGTTACTAGCTAGGGCTTGGTACAGGAGGCAGGGTCCTATCTACAAGAAAAATTTTAATTAGATTGAATAATTTTTTTATTCAGAAAATGCATATCAAAGTGCCCATCACCTTACTGCTAATAGTCGCTGTCTTCAACATCGCCTTTTAATGATCCGTGCTCCCAGTTCGCCAGGCTGAACGGGGCTGAAACACGTTTTGGAAGTTGCCAATAATTCGTTGAGATAAGGCCGGAACACGCAAGTCGGTTTGATATGGGTTTGAGTCTCGAACTTTCGACGTTCTGGACGACCTCCGACGTTCTACGACGTTCTCCGAAGATCTCCGACGTAGTTGCGGGGTAATCACTCGTCACATAACTTATACGAATATCCAGAATTACACACTCCCCCGACACTTTGGTTTAACAGCACTGTTTTATTTAATATGGTTGGGATATGCCGTCGAATTCACTCTTAATCGTGTAGATAGAATTTAAAAGTTCACTAAAGATGTAGATGCGATTAGCATCGAAAATGGAAGAAAATAAAGCACAGTTCATGAATAGAAATAATGAAACTGAAAATTGTTCACGCACTTGGCACAGTTCGTGGTGATTTTCCACTAAATAAATTAGCACTTGACATTGAAAGAAATGTATGACTGCTCTAGAGTTTATCAAAGACACTGCTGTCAGTCATGCAATAATACTAAACACTTTGACGAAAAAGTAAGGTTGAAATGAAAAGCACTGTTCGTTGTTAGGCGCACTTGACATTGAATAAAATAGGTGACTGTTCGAGAGTTTATCAAAGATACTGCTGTCAGTCATACACAAATAATTTCCACACTGTTCAGAAGAATAATACACAGTTCAATTTGAATTGGATAAAAAAAACACAGTTTGAATTCACAGTGAAACACTTGTGTCGCAGCGCACGATTATACCTTTATCATGGTAATCATTTGCAGTAACATTCATGGGAAAGTTCGAACACTTTCATAAATACTCGTGCCTATTAAAGAAATTATGCTGACTGAGATGTAAAGAAAAATATCACAGTTCCTAGAATATTGCAGTAGTGTCACATTTAAATTAATATTGGCTCGGAGATTAAGTTTCACACAGGCAACGTGGTAATGAACTCAGTTCTACAAGAACGAAAGTAAGTTATATCGAGAAGTTTCTACAAGCGCACAGAACATAAGTTCAACTGAACTGTTGTCACTTAAGTCCAATACATGACTTGTCATAATCAGAGTTCCCACACACACAAAATTCATAAGTTCAAATAAAGACTTTGAATAATTTGTTCTTTATCACTCGCAAAAATTACAAGTTCAACTTGACTGACAGACTCAATGTCCATTATAAAGACTCTATTATACATTAGAGTTCACACGCGCACAATTGATAAGTTCAACACGACTGTCAGAGTTTAAGTCCCACATCAAAATTTTAAATATTCGAAGATAGGCTCTGTCAGCACTTCGACGAACACTGCAGCGTGGAGAGTCAGGCTGAACACTCAGCTGTGACTGTCTGTTCTGAGTAAAGTGAACTCTCCTTATATTCGATTTGGGGGCTACTACGTCATTATATAACGTGATCCCTTGAGGCTGGTTATCTCACGAATCCCTCGACGGATTTCCTTGAGCTTCACAATTTGAGACGTTTATGTTATTCTCTTCAAAATGACGTATCGGTCAAGTCGCTGCGATAATTATTAGAGAAGTTTTTTCAATAGAATGTTCGCGAAGGTGTGACGTTCATATCCAGAACATGTCAGGTGAAGCAGGCTACACGTGGCGCGTCAGGCAGGTAGTCTATTTTGCCCCTGAAGCTACGTCACACACACAGCTGTCCCCGGCTCTCCTGCTTGTCCCTCCGAACGTAAACAAACCAAGTTCGCTCTGAATATCTTGCGTGATGATTGAATACAAATAATTATCAAAAAATACGTATGTGCAGGTCGTAACCGGTACAATACGTACCGGTATATATATAAAGCGGCAACAGCTAACACAGCACCACTCCGCATAATATATTTAGAAAAAGCGACTGAGAGAAAGCCAACCCACGTGGTGATAGCTTCCTTAAATGTGACATCGCTGTTATCGCTGCTACAGCAACAGACCATTTTCGAGCAGCGTTAGACAAATTTTTCTTGCTAGAGACGCTAAACATCAAACGCCTACTCTCATGGGCCTTAGTATAACGTTCATATTGAACCCGACAGGGGCATGACCCAAGGACCTTTGGGTGATATCGATCTTCGTAATTACGCACGCAATGCTATTCGATGAAAACAATGTTTAAATTGATTAATATTCATAACATTAATACAGGTGATACCGAAAGTAACTAATATTCATATAATTGAGATAGATAAATTGAGGCTTTGAAAGTTAGTTTACGAGATTTCTTTGTTTGCGCCATATTATCCTTTGTGCAGCGGGGGCCCGCAGCGGAACGCAAGCTCATCTAGACCCGGGAGGGGTTATGAATGGGGATTCCCCGTGACATCACTCGAGAGGAGACATCCCTCCTCAAGACTCAGAGAATGAGGGGAAGCCAACTTTTTCGAAACGAAATATAGGAGCCATCTTGGAGTCGGACTAGCCAACCTAATTATCTACGATCTAGAAAATTAATGAAACACAAATTATGGAGTCGTCTCCCGATTTAAAAGGGATAAATGACACTGGGACATTTATTTAGAGTGTTTAACGTCCCTTTTCTTGATAACTTTCAGAAGAAGAAAGAATACTGTGTTGTTTCTGCGTGGAAAAGTACTGGGCCATCTGTTTATTCTCATGACACGTCCTCGACGGAGGGACTTCACCCCGCGTGGTAGGGGAAGCCGGACAGATTTTAATTAATTGAAGGAGATCCACCGAAGGATAATTGAGTGGTTATGTCTCAATCGCATCAACTAAATACTGGTCACCGATTAGCCGTACTATTACACCTCGAGTATGCCGTGAATTGGCAATACGCAAATTAGTGGAAGGGGTATCGCTCCCTTGTAAAAACCTGTGCAGTAAGGGACGAGCGTCACTCGGGACTCGCGGCTCATCGACGGCGAAGCTATGCTTAGTTAAGGCCTCGCTAGTTCTTTGTTCAAGTGAAGTTAACTCCCATTTCAAGTGAAATAATAGAATTCGCATAAACAATGTATAGTTTTGGTCTCTGTGACATCAGTGTTAACTTTTTACAAAACCGTGATGTGTAAAGTAATATTATTATCATTACTATAGCAAAATAATCTTACGTAGCAGCAGACTGAATAGTGGCTGAGAGATAGACGGGATTCGGTACTGAACCGCGGACTACGTAGTCGTATCCGTGATCGTGACCGGACGTCCACATTGAACGCTGTTAACCGGAGTGTGGAATTAAACAGTGACGTTGTGTGTGTACAGGATTAACTGCCAGCGGCTCCACCAGGAACGAACCATGGACCCTCAACTTCAAGGTGGTATGGAAATGCAATTAATCACCGCGGTGCCCATGGACCAGGAGTAAGCCCAGGATGGACCTCCTGAGCTGACGAAGGTGTCATCATGTGATAGAGATGAGTACTAATTTTTAATATCTGGGATGCCTAGAGGGGATGGGAAATGTTGATCATAAGCTGACGCTATAAAAGATTAAAGATGTAGTCCAGTTGAAATAGAGCGCCGAAATGGACGCGTAGTTGTTAATTCTTAGTTTAGGAAACCGACGACAGGTCTGAGTAATTGATTGTAAATAATTTAGGGAATATAATACTTTAGTTTTGCATGTGGTAGAGATTTATTCAATTATTTTTCTTGGGAGATTTTGTTTGATTATTTGCGTCAGAAGACCAGGAGTAATGAGTTTAGGGGAGTGCAGTGAGAGTATTTATTAATTAGAATAATTATTATTTTGATAAGTGCATGGCAAGTAAAAACGGTAAGTACTATAGTGTGTAAGGCACGTAACTACGAGGCTCAGCGGCCGAACTGACAGCCAAAAAAACCCTTTGAAATACTTAGATAGGGAGCGTTATGATTTTAATTAATTATGTGATTAAACTTACCAGGAAATGATCATAGTGCGAGTGTCAAAGATCAATCCGTGTGAATATTAATTAATTAATTAAGGTATTGCCGTGTGACGATAACGTAACCAAGAGCTGATCATCGATTAATTATCAGCCAGTAATCAGATGTTAATTGCCGTGCGGGCACGTAATTGTATTGTAACTGCTGAATAGATTCCGCACGATGACCATGTATGATTAATGTAGCGGGTAAGCTATGTAGAACGGCAGGAATAATAATAATAATAATAATAATAATAATAATAATAATAATAATAATAATAATAATAATAATCGGGCAAATATTAGCATTGTAATACCGGAGCCGCGTTGTGAAAGTGACGTGATACTGTTGGGAAAATATGTGTTGAATTCGAGGTGATTTGGGCGAGTGTTTGAGACCTCAGTTTATTGTAGACGTACTTCCGAGTGGAGTGGTCTTGTGTCCTTATGAAAGGGAATGTTACGCCTGTTAATGGCGGGTCTGTTGACCGCATGTGGAGGAGGGAGCATTTCGTCTGCCCCTGCCACCGGTCGGATTTTTTCTGTGTGTGTTCCAATGAAAAGGAAGGGCTTTTAAAGTGAAGAGAAAGAGGCCTGTTTGACGACTAAATATGTGATTTAATCAACACGCCAGAGTAGTGTATTTATTAACAAGTGGCCCGGCCGATAATGCTAATGTTTTCCAGTGAATAATTGTTAATTGTTCGAGTATAATATACATAGGGATTACAGGACCCCGTCTTCATCGCAGGAGGTTGTCAGTTCGATGCTCAACGTAGACATTGGAGGTTTACGGCGTCCGAAGGAAGATCAAAGTGCCTTACGTATCTGTTGCATATCATGTATGATTTATGTGTTCTTTATGTCATGTGTGGTTGTAAATAAGGTCAGTGGTGGTTCTGTCCATCAGCCTGGCGATGTCTATAATAGCGAGGGTCGGTTCGAACCCAGGTGTTGTTTCATATGAGTGCATTTTTCTTTTACGTCATTTCATTGGGAAATCTAGGTTTTCATTAGAGTAGAGATTGCTCAGACACGTTGTCGGTGCATGTTAGTTTTATGTGTTAGTGATAATATAGCCTCAGTGTTATGGTAAGATTTTCCATTCGCTTCATGTCACGATACATCGCTTCTCGATAAACGTACTCATTTCTATCAAGCATAATGGACAGGTGTCCACACAATAATTCACAACAAACATTTATAAATTTTAATGTAATTCATTAGTGTACTTTAATGCGCCATTTCCCATCATCATTAAGGTTGAATAAACCGGATTGTGAGTTAAAATTTTTAATTCGAATGTGTTCTCATTTTAGTTAAGTATGCCCCGCTTCTCCTCCCCTGTACGCCTTTAAGATTACTTTAGTTCAGCGCCTATTTATTTTAATTTTTCTTGACCCATGTGCGACCCTGTAGATTCCATGCCGCTGCCTTATAGGGAGGGGGCGGGTGCAATATATACATTTCTAATCCAGTAATGTAGCCAGGACCAGCCAAGGGCGGTTGTTATAGTTTGATGATTAAACACATTGAAGGTGCTTGTGCGAGTGTGGTGCGCGCATGCAAGTGTTGTCATTATAAAGGATACTGATACACGTGAATTATGGTGACATTCAGATTGAAGTTCACCACAAAATCTTACATTAAAATACAGAACAAGTTCAATACGATCAAGGTCAACGATTTTACAGCGAAAGGTATGCTCAATTTACAATCTAAAATCTAATATTCGAGGCTTCTTTAAAAATATATTCAACAGATCTGTTGGTTCTACAATTATGTCTCTGAATGTCTATTTAGTTTATTGTCAGTTTCTGTTTATTTTCTTTTTGTAAACTATCCATGTGGGGGAGTGGTTCTATCCGCCAGGAACCCCTCTTGGCTATGCCCCGGTTCTAGTCCTTGTATGTCGGTCTGGTCAAGTTTATTGGTGCGAAACTATTAGTACCCTATCTATCCCTGCCTTATTCACACTGTATCTTTTCGCCAGTGGCGCACACCGGTCTGAAGATCTGGGCTACCATCAGCCTTGTAATACAGATATAATTATATTACGTATTGTTTTTAAAGCTTGCCTATTTGTATGTGAAGTCGAGACGTATGGTTTGGGATGAAAATTTCTTCATGATGTCGTTAAGAAGTTGTAGTTGGACCACTTGCCAACTTTCTGAAGAAAGGACTTTCCAGCTGGGAATAACGCCAAACCGTATAAACGTTCATGTGTCTGCGGTGAACGGCAATATGACTTTATTCTATTTAGTGCAGACACCGTTTTTCTCTACAGATGCTAAGGTTCCTGGTATTGTCACAATTAATGTTGTCGATTTTTGTACTTCATAAAACATTTGCTTTAGTCTGTTTACATATATGGCGGAAAGAATATCATGGGCTTTGACGCGCTCCTCCTCTGTCTGTACCTAGGGTATTTATCTTCAGTTTCACATATGTTTAATTAAAGTTACGAAATATTTGCTTTCTTTCTGTACTGGTAATCTTAGACTTGATAGTTTTTCATACTGTCACAAGATGACAATAGTGTCCCCTCTCATACCTTTGGCATTTCTACCTCCTTGATTTCAAGTCTCTTAAGCTGGGTTCACACGGTGCGAGTGGACTCGGTGCGTGCGCATCTCCTGGCCAGCTACTCGCATGTAACGGGTGTTCACACGAAGTTGTACTCGCGTCTCAATTAAGATGGCGGTCTTTCCCATCTTTCTCCTTCATCACACCTCCATCTTTTCTACATATCTCCCGGCCCAAGAGAACGCGTCACGCTTTGAGAGGACCACCACGCCCTTCGAGCGGAGAATGAAATACATTCTCATCGTCGCCGTTAAGATGTTGGACCTCGTAAGGGAACGGATATCAGCTGTTGCAGATAAGTTAATTGTCGAGTTAGGGAGTAGTTTTGGAAAAATAAAAAGAAAAGAGAGAAGTGTGGGCGCGAGAGTGGATTCTACGACGTAGTGCACTCGGTGGCGCCGACAATTCTTTTTACGTGAAGTTCTAGAGGAGGATGAAAGCACATTTAAAAATCACTTACGGCTCACTGTTATCCACTTCGATCGGCTTCTACAGATGATTAAAGTGCAAATACAGAAACGCGACACAAATATGAGAGGGGCTACAACCTGTCCATCTGAAACTCAGGGTTACTCTACGGTGCTTGGGGACTCGTGACTGCCTCAAATCTTTGGAATCCTTACATTAAGTTCCGAAGACTACAATATCCACGTTTTTTCCAGCTGTGTCGGATGCGATCTATGATGCACTGAAGGAATACATTATAGTGAGATCGTGCGTATCATCTATTAAGTGTCAAAGAATATAATGCATTGTTAAACAATGACTCGGTCCGGCAATATTGAATGGTTTAAAATGTAGGTATTACATTCATTGACACTTCAATAAATGATAGGTAACAACAGAGTAATTAATAAATAAATATCACACTCCATGTTGGTGAAATTGATTCTCGTATTCATTACTCCACTCAGTAATCTGTCAGCAATATTAAACCATTGAATTGTCGGTGAATAAATGTCTTCGGTTGATGTGCCTGAATTCTTGGATTTCTTATTTTAAATAGTTCTTGTTTGTACGTGTGACGAATGTTTTAATCTGTTTATTGATTTCTTCGACGCCTACCCCAGGAATATTAATTTTTCAGCAATCCGTAGCAAAGCTGAATCCCTGGCATCCTTCGCCTAAGGGCGTCATCTGCACAAAGGTGTGACTGAGGTTTTGTGACCACTATCGTCTATCTTTCCCTCATTAGTTCGTACCTTCTTGTTCAATTTTAATATTCTGTCGATAACACCGTTTTAATATGAGCTGACGGCCAACTACTTGATACATACTGTTCTTAGCACGTAATTAACCGGGTCCTGCACTACATGATTGCCATATTATCAGAGATATTTACATAATACATAGACACAAACACACATACAATTTAGCTAAACCCCGGACTTCCCTTATCTCTCACCAAGCCAAACAACGTTGAACATCGGTTCTGTTCGAACTCAAAATAATGCACATTAAATACTAAACACTCTCATATGTACACATCATGCATAAATGGGGCCATTCCTGTAAGAAAAAAACATGGTTATCACTGTCTTCTGCCCCCGGCGCAAGCTCAATGGAAGCTTGCCCAAGGTGACCCCTTCTGACCCTGGGGCTCGAACTGGACGACTCCCAACTGAGAGGTACATTCCTGAAATCCAGGATGACACGGTCGGACGGTAGCAGCAGTCAGCTAAATTTGTATTGCTTCACTTTATTATTCTCTCTTACTTATTTTACTCTGTATGTGAACATGTATAGGGGCGAAGTCGCCTGTTATGTTCAATAATGTTCTATGTTCTATTCCTGAAATCCCTAAACTAGGTACGGTCTCATACTACCGGATATTGGGGAGATCCATGATCATTTATTAATTACCTTCGAAATCGCCGTGATATTATCATCGACAGAAGTGTTCTTAGCTGAACCATTTAAAACAACAAGCAGTCACGGTGTGGAGACCCAGAGCCCGAGTCTTACAATAGCCCGGCAGGGCCACTCTCTCGCGAAGGGAGGGGAGCAAACACACACAACAAAAGAAAAGAAGGGAAGGTTATTCGCTTTCGTACTACCATCCCTCATTCATTGGCCACGCCGGATTCTTCTCTCAATTACAACGGCCAGCCCTCCTTTCTAGGAGATACATATCTATGGCCCACTTCATTTGTTTATTCATCTTACCGCAGAATTCCCAAGAGATACTCATTTACACTCTACCTTCTCATTGTTATCGTTGAACGTCGAATGTACGCAACATCACTTCCGAATTATCTCATCGTAACATTATCTGGGCGTTCGGCCCTCTCATTACGTCTCATATGGCGTATCTTCTTTCCTTGGGCATAGGACTCTCATGATTCCTCAGTTTCACGCTTCTCATCCTCTTCGCTCAGCGCCCCAAAGTTGTGTATATTTTATATTTGACCATACATTAAACACTCTGGCCTTCCTGGGTCTCATGCCGGTTATAGACAAAACTCCAGACAATTCTGGTTAAATAATCAAGAACCACGGAAACTCACAAACCGTCCCTCACAATTACGCCTAAATAACACATTTATACCTCTCTCGGTCAGGATCTCTTCTCTCTTGATGCACATGCAGTGATTATATGTATAAGTTACGCATGCATCGTCTGACTGACCCATGAGTTTCCCCAACATATACGATAGCCATCTTGGACATTAACTAACAACCTTTGGACATGGTTTTTCCTGCTCATCAACACTATTGTTCCAACCCCCCCTAGGGGAACTAAAATATTCTCCTGTCCTTGTTTCCCATACTTGCAAGGATATTCTACATATTACTAAGAACAACCACTCACGATAAACTAATCATTAAGAAAAAATGGGTCGTCCGGGAGTTAGCTCCCTTGAATTTACGTTAACATGATCAAGAACAATAAAAATTCCATATTAGGACATGCATTATTTTATAGCATTTAGGTATTACAAAGGGAAAGCTCATCCTACGCCCCGGTTATACTATAACGTGCTATGAAAATTATATTTTGACATCAACTCATCTGTTTGGTGGCCGTGGCTTTTCCTTCCACGGGAGACCCATGGCGGAACTTACTGCTGTATGGCCTCGGCGCTGGAGTCGGGCGTCCTGTCCTTCGACGCTGGTCCATACAAGGCCGCCATGGTGGTTAGCTCGTCCACTGCTGAAATCTTAGAGTAATCCAAAGGGTAACACTCCACAACTCGACACACTGCCCACTGTTTACCGCGACACACACACAAAATTTACACCATGAACAAGCGGGTCATTCTAATCACAGCGGACGCGTTCACAGCATGAATCGGGTGGCTCATAATACTTGAGAACCCTGACTCAGAGTAGCAGTTTGGGTGATACCAATTTATTAATATCACGGACTCATTTAGGCCGGCATTGTCCATAGCCGACTCCCGCTACTCTTTTATAATTATGCTCGCAGGTTAATTATTTGACAAGCGGCACAGAGACATTCGCCTACGCTCGCTTGGCTTCCCGTCGACACCTCATAAAGGATTTTGTATTTCATGGCCGCGACGGACACAATAACACTGTCATAGTACACGGTCAATAGGTTTCGGACTGTAAAACCTGGAACACAATGTAACACAATGTCCTCTATCAGCGACCCGCTAGGAACTGTCTCCAGCGAGGGCCAGCCCAGCCTTTATGGTCTACACACCGGAAGATTATGGGCGTAAACGATTCACGGTTCATTAAGGACAGCAGCTCCTTTCATCCCAGGATTTCAAAACATTTAAATGGTGCATACTGTAACCCCCTCTTTCCAGTCTTATTTGAACCAGGTGTGATCTACCGATGATCGGCAGTTTTCACGTAATTTGCTTCCCGCTTTTTAATTATTCCATTAGCGTCATCTTTGAGCGCAATTCGTAGCTTGGGGGACGATTCACGTTCACATGTGTTTGCGATATGTCACGTCTGGACATGTGGTGACCTCCTTTCGTCCCTTGAATAAAGTATTCCACATTTTTAGTCTAGAATACGCAGAAAATTCAGCTCTATTCATTGGTGTGCCTCCCATAATTTTCCCATGTCCGGACCAAAATATCCTATAATTTTCACGCCCCAAAATTCGACGTTGGCACCCGTGAAACGTGCATAAAAACCGGAAGTTCCTGCTGTTAGTTTGGAACCCCGGGAAACTAGTCACACCTCGGGGCGTGTTTGACTACCGTAGCGTCGCGTCGTATCTCCAACTCTGTCTGCGAGTTGAGAGGGCTTTTCCACGGGGGCTAGGCTCCTGCCCAAACTTTGCTTTGTTTTCCAGGCGATCTTTCGCGGGTTCCGTTCTGGCCAGACGCTGCTCGAGTCCCTTCGCCCATCATCCTACATATAACGCGATCCTTAGAAATGATTTTAATAGGGTAAAAATGCACCGATGATTTCAATGAGCTGTACAGGATACTGTACGGTTTCATTACATTCCAGCTACTTGTGTACTGTATGGCAACAGCTACGAACGGCAACACCTGTATATCAGCAGCAGATCAACAGAGGGCACCATCCGTCGACAACTTTTTTGCTATTTGCTTTACGTCGCACTGACACAGATAGGTCTTATGGCGACGATGGGATAGGAAAGGCCTAGGAGTTGGAAGGAGGCAGCCGTGGCCTTAATTATGGTAAAGCCTCGACATTTGCCTGGTGAGAAAATGGGAATCCACGGAAAACCATCTTCGAGGCTGCCGACAGTGGGACTCGAACCCACTATCTCCCGATTACTGGATACTAGCCGCACTTAAGCGACTGCAGCTATCGAGCTCGGTCGACAATTTATTACCTGCGGGTAAAGCAACATTCATGGCGTCCGGAAGTACTACACCACCACGAGGACAACAAACCGTGATGGACGAGGAAACAATAAAACAAGCAAGGAGTCTTGAATCCAACGATTCTCCGAGCGCCACTCATCGTAAGAAGATCGCCATTGCTCCTGAGGATGACAGGTCCCGTGCATCGACTGGTAGTACCCATACAACACTGTCAACCGATCCCGAAGCATCTCCAAGCGGCATATCACTTCTAAACATCAAAGAGAGTGATATTATAGCACCGTTTCATTTACCACCTGGGAACCAGTTTCCGGAACTTATGACATCAAATATTAGAAGCTATGCAGAGGCAGCAAAAAATCCTGCACTGCCCTACCAAGTACGACAGCGCAGTGGCACAGCAAGAAACACCGGTCTACCTGCCTCATTCTACATAGTGAAGTTGAGGCATCTGAACCCGGACATCAACCATCCGAAAGCAATCTACCACATTATCACCAAGTTTCTGCCCAACGCCATACATGAATACAATCTAGAAATCCAATGGAGCAAAGACGGCTACATTATCAAAATTTCTAGACCATTCTAAACAGTCCTAGTCAACTCCATAGGAATGGCGCACTTTGGAAAGCACGCGGCAGCATAGAACCTGGCTCAACAACCACGGCGAAACCAACCACCTTCGTGTCCAGTCCCCACCTTGTCAGTGGTGGCATACGAGGACGATCGCAGTTACACTGAGGACGAGGTCGCTCCCCAACTCCAGCAGCAGGGACATCAAATCTTCCGGGTCATTCGTATCCGGAATGACAACGGACCGACCTCGCTGATGCGTATCCTGTCCCGGGATACTGCAACATTGGAGCAGCTACTGAGGGATAGTGTGCTGATCTACGGGAAGCGACTTCGTGTGGAGGCCTCCCGCTCATCTCCACCACAGCGCAGGCGCTGCGATCGCTGTCAATCCTACGATCATCCTACTACTGCACCGTGCTTTCTCGATCAGGTATGTGCGATTTGTAGTCGTCAACACGCCTCACATGCTTGCAAGAATAAGGGATCACCCACATGCAGCACATGTGGCGAAGTTCATCCAACATTTTCAGTCAAATGCAAGGGTAAACCTCAACCTTCCCCCACTCAACCAGAAACCATGCTACCTAACACTCCCATTGACCTTCCTACCCTGCCTACCTCATTCACTCTTCCCCCTCCGTCCACCGAGAACGTTCTGCGATTCATCACTATGGTGCTCCAGAACGTTCGCCCCTTTCAAAGTCCTAATATTCTGTATCAGGTCCAGTTAGCGGCGGCGATTGATCTTCCAGGCTCACTTGGGCGCAACGTTCTCTGGGACAAGAATGCACTGTACATTCTTTCCCATGGATCCTAGTCCACTATTGTAGTAAATAAAAATTTATTAAGATAATGTATGTTCTTTGAGGGCCAAGCGCCCGCTGCTGGATCTGCAGATAGATCAACACAAACCGGATATCATAATTTTTAATGAAACGTTTTTTACAAGGAAAAAATGTCCAAAATGTAAAAACCATACTTTCAACAGGTCCGATCGCCCCATCTGAGGCCGCGGAGGGATAGCTATTAGTATTCATCAATCCATTCCCTCACAACAGCATTATCATTATCTAAATGAATACCCATCTGAAAACTTAATCATAGAAATCACGATTGGAAATCAGATAATAGCTCTAGCAACAATTTATATACCCCCAGGTTCTTCCCCACCAACCAAATTTGTGGAATACATCGATCGTAAATACAGTACGTACATTATTATCTCAGATTTTAATATTACGTCATATACGCAGCAACAACAAACCATCTACTACCAACTATTACATGATATCCGGGGCGTTGACTTACCCTTCCCCTCCCCCATCCGCCCTATATCACAGACGATCCCTGACATTCTAATCCTCACCCCAAACCTAGCAACGAACTGTGACATCACTATGCTTCCGTCAATAGGCAGTGACAATGTTCCTGTCCTTAACCGTCACAAATGTCCTGACTAATCCATACCAACATACCCGACGTCCTCCACCAGTCAGACAGGATAATCGAACCGATTGTGTAGCGTACAGGCAAACAATAACAGACATAATACGCAATACTGACCCACCTACATCACCGCATGAATTACATGACGTAATTAAGACATTAGAATCCGCACTAATTACTGCCGACAGACTGCATAATCCTCGCCACACCTCACATCCCTCCAAACCTCCCCTCCCACCTAAAGCACTCCAGCTATTAAAATATTCCCATTATTTTTACAAGGCATTCCTCCGTACCCGTGACCCAAATACCCTCCGCGAACATAGAACTACCCTTAGACATGCTCGTACATTCATCAAGGCTATGAAAAGAAAAGCCTGGGCAACTGCTTGTACTGAATTATCCAACTCGACTGATACTCGCAAATATTGGACCAAATTAAAACAACTGACGCACATAAATAAATCCTACTCCCATTATCCAATAATACACAATAAATCCACACCCAGTGATCCTAAAGTAAAGGCCGACATTTTCGCAGATCATTATAGAGTAATTTTCTCGCCGTCCTTCAACCCGCATTTCTACCATCCTGACCACGCTGTAATAACCGAATATGCGGATACCACTCAACCTCCTCTTCGACCTAGCTTTGAACCTCCTACCGCCCCTGATTCCCAACATCCCCTAAATGCTCCTATTACAGTACAAGACTTAAAAGACGTACTCAGGGCCAAAAGGAACACTGCCCCTGGTCTAGAACAGATTACTTACCAACACATTTAAGAAGCTCCACATCCCTTCCTACAACTCCTAAGTGCAGTATATACTATCATTCTCCATACTGGATTCTTTCCTGCCCATTGGGGACATGCTACTATTTTGTTATTTTTAAAACCTAAAAACTACTATCCCTCTTAAATTTATATCGTCCTATCAGTCTCCTAACAGTGTATTCTAAAATCTTAGAAACCATCCTCGCACGCTGTATATATTCCTATCTCAGCTCCCTCCATCTCATACATCAATCGCAAGTTGGTTTCCGTCCTCAGCACTCCACACATGACCACCTCTTTCATATCTCTGCATCCCTCACAAAATATTTACCTGCCAAATTCCTCGCAGCCCTTATCAATCTCGACGTTGAGAAAACCTTTGACAATGTATGGATCGACGGACTGATATTTAAACTTCGTCACCTCCCGCTACCTATGATGATCATCCGTTTCCTCGCCAACTTTCTTAAATCCCACACAGCCCAAATCAATATCCATAATGCATTATCCTACACCTTTCCTAATAAAGCAGTAGTATTACAAAATAGTCCATTGTCACCGCTTTTGTATATCTTGTTTTGTATCGATATTCCCCAAACTCTTCCCCCACTCAGATTATATCAATTTGCTGATGACATAGCAATACTGGCTCTAGGAACTAATAACCGATCCCTGCAATCCAGATTACAAACCTACTTAAATGAGCTCGAAAAATTGCTGAATCTTTGGCACATCAAAATAAATGTAAGCTAAACACAATTTATAATTTTCCGCAACCGTAAACGTAGATGCCGTCCTACTAACCAAATTTACCTATCCTTACATGATCAACCGCTTACCGAAACCACCACTCTTACCTACCTAGGCATCACTTTTCAAAATAATTTAAAATGGAATATACATTTGGACCAGATTTACAAAAAGGCATCCCGCAGGTTTCACCTCCTCCGCTGGTTGTTAGGTCAAACCTGGGGATTAAAAAGCAACACAGGTTATTAATACGTATAAAGCTTTTGTCCGACCTGTTATCGCGTACGCCTCCTTATCCTGGATCTCCGCCTCCCTTCTTCAATACCTCGATATATTAAAACTAGACCGTCACGCCATCCGACTGGTTTATTGCCTCAGACCAGAAACTAGACTCGAAGTAGTAAATGACCTATATACATTCCCAACAATTCTTTCTCACCTACATTCTATTCGTCTTCGCTATTTATGAATGCTGTCTTCCGCAGCTCATCTGAACCTTTAGAAGCAATTAGCCTTTCTCCCCTCGCCACCGCCATCTTTACAAACCAACCAACACCTCTTATCAAACACCTCTTCCCACCATCGACCTCAGCCCACAGCTAAAGCTAAAAGCACATAAAGTTATGGACCACTGCAGATCGCACAATTCTGACTGAGGTTGTTATTCCGGCTATTTTTCCATTGCCACCTTACACATTTAGTGGCATTAATGGCGATACAACCGCCATCTCCGATTACATTTGTGTTCAGTGTATGTGTAACCTCTCAGAACTTATGACGACTTGGCTTTTCACTTGGACAAGAAATGGTTAATAATATTATGTTATTGTTTGTACATTTGAATTCCGATCTAATTCATTCCATATTCTTTCTCTTCAAGAAAACCATGTTTACTATTCTTATGATAAGTTTGTAGTTCTTCATACTTCAAGAAACAGACTTTCATATCTGCTGATGTGTTCTACAAAAGAAGACTTTTTTATTTTTACTTTCGTAAAACGTGTGCTATAAGCACACACTCATATAAAACATTTCACAACAAACTATTGTACATGTAATCGGTCAAAGAGTCCCTTTGTTGAACAGGTGGCCCGCTCCCCTCACGGGGAGAATGAAATATCTACTTGAATAAAAAAAATATTTATACCAACACGCGCGGGACAGCTCACAACACACGACTTCGCGTAGAACACACACCAATCCAGGGGTATTCCTTCACCTCATTATTTTTGATTCGGCCGGGTGACACTGCAACTTTACCATCGCACCCAGCCGACCCAACAAGCATATCGGCCAGACGCCTAGTTGGAAGTCGGCTAAAGGCAATGTTCACCTGTATTATCCTGGACTTCCACCACTCCATCTCGGAAGAAACCATCCTCTCGGACCTCCGCAAGACGGGACTGTACAGCGTAACCAGACTCTACGAAGGCTCCGTTCCAGCACCAGACGTCCTTCTATTTCTCACCTCTCCGACCGACCGTGACCATCTTCTCGCCAATTGTGCCCATACTCGCAGCCGTCTTCATCACGTGGAACCCACTTCTAGCCAAGTTCTTGAACAATTACCGGACTACTCAACTGATCTTCCTGCATCTGCTGCTTTTACTGCTAATTCTTCGCCACCCTCCTACAAACCCCGCCACAACCCTTGTCCTCTCTCTGCATTCTTTCAACCACCACCACCACCACCACCATTACCACCACCATCTAATCTGTTCACAACACCATCGCAAACTCTCCCACCACTTCGGCTACTACCCATACCACCCCTATAATGATAACTACTGTCCCCTCCCCTATTAACCTTACCCCATCAAGTCAACAAGCAGCATCTGAAACTGCCACCGACACGACGTCACCATCATCGCCATCTTACACCTGCGGCATCCGAGGAGTGGACCCACTCTTAACCACAGATACCATCGTCCAAGCCCTACGTCAGACCGGAACACCAGTGCGACGAGCAACCCGGATCTTCAATGCCACAAGACCTACGTACCTCGTTCGACTTCATCTGCCGACTGCGGACACCGCCCAACACCTCGTCGACAACGGACTTCATCTCCAATGCCGCCATCATCAGATTGAACCCTCTCGTTCTCCACCCCAAAACTTCTACCCGACCTCCTACACCTCGTCGACGTCCCAGGCCAGCTCCACCTTTCCTTCCACCGAGTCCACACATCCGTATTTACCCGCCTCCACCCGATTTCAAACCCACACACCCACCCCTATCAAAACACCTTCATGTCTTCCTCACTTCCCTGCATCACTTCTCTTCTCTCTTCCACAACCTAGCCCATTTCTTCACCCCTAGTACACACCCCTCAGTAGTCCCACAGCCTTTGCATTCTCCCTTTACCCCATCATGCTTTCCTACATGCTTATAATTCAGTGCATAATCTTTGTAATATGTCGCAACCAGAATTGTAAATCTGTAACCATTATTGGCAATAAAATTTCTCGTTTACCTATTTACAATAAAGCTATGTAAAAATAAAAAAATAAAAATAAAAAAGAGGGAACACAGAAAGAGGAAAACCGAGACGCCCCCAATCATATCTCCCATTTCCATCACCTCTATTTGCCCTCTCCTACATAAAGCACATCACCTTTAACACCCACACTCTCTTGACCAGAGAGTAGGTGTTCCCTACTAGGCGGCCTGCCTCTCCCGTCAGGGGAAGAATGAAAGCTTAGTTAGTTACTTAGTTAGTTAGTTAGTTAGTTAGTCAGTCAGTCAGTCAGTCAGTTAGTTAGTTAGTTAGTTAGTTAGTGAGTGAGTTAGTGAGTGAGTGAGTGAGTGAGTGAGTTAGTTAGTTAGTTAGTTAGTTAGTTAGTTAGTTAGTTAGTTAGTTAGTTAGTTAGTTAGTCAGTGAGTCAGTGAGTGAGTGAGTGAGTGAGTGAGTGAGTGAGTGAGTGAGTTAGTTAGTTAGTTAGTTAGTTAGTTAGTTAGTTAGTTAGTTAGTTAGTTAGTTAGTTAGTTAGTTAGTTAGTTAGTTAGTTAGTTAGTTAGTTAGTTAGTTAGTTAGTTAGTTAGTTAGTTAGTTAGTTAGTTAGTTAGTTAGTTAGTTAGTTAGTTAGTTAGTTAGTTAGTTAGTTAGTTAGTTAGTTAGTTAGTTAGTTAGTTAGTTAGTTAGTTAGTTAGTTAGTTAGTTAGTTAGTTAGTTAGTTAGTTAGTTAGTTAGTTAGTTAGTTAGTTAGTTAGTTAGTTATACACTTGATCACTCAAACGTCTACCTCACTTTCGTCAGGGTGCCGGCGCATATTGGAATTTTTGGAACTGAACGAGCAGCACGTTTTCCGCTTCCCGCCTCTACTATAGCCATTCCCCCACTGATTATTTTATACATGTCAAAAACAAGGCTCACTCTGAATGGCAATCAGAATGGCATGATAGTGCCAAGTACAAAGGCATATCGTACTACCAATTGCAACCTCTTACCCCCCTATAACCGTGGTTCATAACAGGCCAGTACCCTAGACGACATATAACTACTATCATCCGTCTAAGATCTAATCATGCCCTTACTCCGCTCTATAAATATCGTTTTCATCTGACAACTCAACCCTTTTGTGAATATGGTTACCCCGACCGAGATGCTCATCGTATCTTTTTCCAATCTTCTTTATATCGTTCAGCTCGCCAACGTCTTTTACACCACCTTATCCAACACAAATTTTCTTTGCCTACCAGTATTTCATGTTTACTCTATAATCTGACACCCACTGCAATTTCAATAATTACTACTTTTCTTGATAACTCCAACCTCACTTTATAACTTGATATCATATTACTCTTTCATTTCTTTTTGTCGGTATGTTCCTGGCTTCCTTTGTGAATATAAGCTGATCGTTTTTTTTTGTGGTGACTTTCTTCGTTCTCAGTTTCCTTCTATTTTGTTACTGGAGCAGATTACTACCTTCTCTATGAAACTTATCCCTTACATACTATACCGTTACCGCTCTATGAGTTAATCAAGTCTATCATGCGCTCCTCTTTTTCCAAACCCCCTTTTTTCTGTCATGTGTATAATACAGTGCTCATATTTGTTTATTTATATTTATCCAGATATCTATATAGTTTTTTATAAATCTCTTAAGAATATTGACTGGGCGAAAATCACAAAGAGCCCAACACAACATTTCATGAAGAAGAAGAAGAAGAAGAAGAACCAATCTCAAGCTGATCGGTACAACATGGTGCTACATAAAGAAGACGGTGTGGATAGAAAAAGGCTTGAACAGAAAAGATTGGGTTATCATCAAGAGAAAAGATCAAGGTTACAGAAGTACTGCGTTAAATCGGGTGTTAATAAATGAAATCGTTACGTAACCAGCTACGTCACAGTACACCACGCGAAAGTAGCATATATCATTCTACGCTACCAGGAAAAATAATAAATAGGCCTACTACGGTTATCGAAAACAAGATATAGGAAATTAAATCTGTTTTTAATCGAGAATTCAATAGCTATATTATTAGTCTGCGAGACATAAGCTGTATCTAATTGAAAGAAGCATTATTTCCAATACATTTATGTATGTTAGAAGACTTTGAATACTAAGATGACGAAACTGACCACGTTTATCTGTATTTTTGTCCTAACTGTGCAAGAGATGGCCAGCATCATGCACTAAGAAGACCCAGAAAGACTGTCTAGAGATGGTGACCTGAAGTCCGTGGAGCTATCGCTAGATGACGGAGAAGAAGGAAAGACCTACCTATATGTTTCCCAGAGACAAGCACGATGTAGCAGTCGCATCTCACGAGATGTCCTAACGCATTTGGACACACCAGCGAGGGAATAGAGGGAAGAAAAGATAAGTTTATTGAGATAACATTACCGTAAGTAACTTAAATATCTTCTTTTGAAAAGTGCCATTTTCTAATTGCATGTAATATAATTATGCAGTGCTGTCATTTATTTTATATTCAAGAAGAGTGAATTCATGTGTGAAATAGCATTGATATAATAGCATAGGTGGATAATAGGTAGTCATCTAAATTAAAATGACAATCCTTTGGTTAGGATGTGTGGCAGATTTTAGAAGGCAGTGAAAAACAAGAGACAAAAGGAATAATATAAAAAAGAATGGAGGAACCCAATATAGCTAATTAATTAAGATGTGTTCTTGCTTGTAAAGTATTATTTTTGTACATACAGCAGAGTAAATAAATGCATTAAATACTGATTAGTGACCACGAGTTATAAGCAGTAACATTGGAGACCTCCGACGTGATAAAAATAACAGCAAGTTTTCGAAGTGTAGTGAAGCGAAACATAAAGAAACCACCAATTATACAACAGCACACTATTACGTGAGTAGAAGTTTTCAGTCGCATTTATTTCATCATCCTGTGATGAATATCCATCTTAGGCCGTAGACTGTGTTGTAAATTGTGTATTCAGAAACATATACAATAGGCACTAACCCCGAAATGGCAACCCAGGAAAACAAATATATTCCAACCGTAGGATGTGAAGCTAAACAAGTTAGCGTAAACATTCCTGCGTTTTGGTCTAAGAAGCCAGAAAATTGATTTTTCCAAGTAGAAGCTCAGTTCAACATTTATAGAATCTCATCCGAAAAAACCAAATTTAATTACATAATTGTCCAACTCGAACCAAAATGTATCGAGAATGTTTGGGATATAATAACAGGACCAGTAACTGCTAAATATACGGCCGCCAAATCACGACTGCTGGATATTTTTAAAGAGAGTGAAGATGCTAAAATCAAAAGATTGTTTCCTGGTGTAGAGTTAGGAGCTTACAAACCTAGTCATCTTCTTAGAAAAATGCAGTCTTTAGCTGGAAAGTATTGACTGATAAGGTTATTAGAACCCTTTGGTCAGATAAGCTTCCAGGTTCGCTAAAAATATCCTAGTACTGAGCGAAGAGTAACTGGAGCGTGTCGCAGTGATGGCTGATAAGATGTTGGAGATGGACCCCTGCAATGACGTATTCAAGGTTGATACCCAAGATCCAACAGGTACTATTATTAATGAGCTAGTTACTAAGATTGCTCATTTGGAAAAACAAATCGCCACGATGTCCATAGGACAACACAGCAGTCAAAATCGTAGTCCTCGCCGGCGGAGCTCTAGTCGTAACCGCAGCCGAAGTAGAAGAAGATACGACCCAAAAGGCAAGTACTGCTGTTATCACTTCCGATTTAGTCAACAGTGCATTCCAGAGAAATGTTAACAGCCTTGCTCATGGAAGTCATCGGAAAACTCCAACGGGCAGTAGAATTAGCGGCTAGTTCACCTGCCGACAACAAGTATAGAAGCCGCAAACACTGGTTATTCGTAACAGATAATAAAACAGGCCTGCGGTTTCTTCTTGACAGTGGGGCAGATGTGAAAATAATTCCACCAAGGAACCGTGATCCAATCGATGATTCGTTTAAACTTTATGCTGCCAATGGGACCGTAATTCCAACATATTGTATCAAAATCGTAATTTTGGATTTACGTTTACGCAGACTATTTCAGTGGCCACTTGTAATTGCTAAGGTCAACAAGGGTATATTTGGAGCGAAGTTTTTAAACGAATTTCCTTTATGTGTCGGTATTCGTAACAAATAATTAACAGATGGCGTAAACAAACTTAAAAGCAAGGGTGAGGTTATATCTATTTCGGAAAATGAAGCTATAAGTACAGTGAACAAAAGTATGCAATTTGCCGACTTGTTCAGGTCCTATCCTGAAATAACATCCCCAAATTTGGTACCAGAAAAGATTCCACATAATATTAAACATTATATCAATAGCCAAGGACCTCCAGTTTATTCTAGAGCCATACCATTAGCACCTCATCGGTTACAGCAAGCGAAACAAGAATTTCAATTTATGCTGGACCATGGAATCATCAGTCCATCACAGTCAGAATGGGCTAGTCCTCTTCATTTGGTAAACAAGAAGGATGGATCTCTTCGTCCATGTGGAGACTATAGGAGACTGAATGAACGAACAGTTCACGACAGGTACCCTATTCCGAGACTTGAAGACTTTCATCACATCTTGGATGGTGCAGCAATTATTTCAAAAATTGATTTATTCAGGGCGTATTTTCAGATATCAATAGCAGAAGAAGACAAGCACAAAACTGCCATTATCACACCATTCGGACATTTTGAGTTTAATGTCAAGAGTTTTGGACTTAGGACTGCCCCATCGACATTCATGGGTTCATCTATGGTGTGTTGAATGGGTATTACCGTACATGGATGTTATATTGATTGCCTTCAAATCAGTTGCAAAACACAAGCATCACCTACAGCTAGTTTTAGAACGGTTGTCGAAGTATGGCCTCCGTATCAACATCACTATATCTGTAATAGCAGCAAAAGGACTTTAAATTCTAAAATACCTGATTACACCAAATGGTTCGAGACCACTTCCTTAGAAGGTACAAGCAATCAAGGATTATAAGTTACCTGACACCGTGCGAGACGTACGCACATTCCTCGGTTTGATCAAATTTTATCGTCGTTAGCTGCCAAATGCAGCAGAAACTCAAGCTATTCTACACGAATATTTGAAAGGAGCTAAGAAGAACGACAGCAGAAAAATTGACTGGACCGACGAAGCCAAGAAGCGGTTTCAGAAATGTAAAGAAGACCTTATTAATGCTACATTTCTGACATTTCCAGCTCCAGATCTGCCTATAGCCCTTTTCAAAGATGCTTATTATCAGGCTATGTGAGCAACATTACAGCAGTATGAAGACGCTGGTTGGAAACCCATAGCTTTCTACTCCGAAAAGCTTAGCAGTGCGCAGAAGAATTACAGTGCATATGATAAAGAATTGCTTGCAATACACCTGGCCGTGAAACAATTCAGGCACCTCATTGAAGGTAGAAAATTTACCATTTTTACGTACCACAAACTAATCACCTACGCATTCCAACAAAAGAATGAGAAGGCATCCCCTCAGCAACTACGGCATCTGCAGTACATCTCGCAGTTCACGACTGACAAACGTCATGTCATTGGCAGAGATAATGTGGTAGCCGATACTCTGTCAAGACTTGATGAAATTTCAGTAATTGATTATGAATTCACAGCAAAGCATCAAGAAAATTATGAAGAGCTGAAGCAGTTACGACGAGACAATAAATCACTGAAATTTAAACAGTGTCAGTTAGGTTCTCAATACATGTTGTGGTGTGATGTCTCTACTGATAACATTCGCCCTTTTGTTCCGAAGTTATTTCGCACAAAAATTCTCACAAAGGTTCACGATATGGCACATCCTGGCGTGAAGGCAACTGTAAAAAAACGTTGTTGCCAAGTTTATATGGCCAGGCATAAGAAATGATGTGCGTAAATGGGCTCAACCTTGCATTAGTTGTCAACAAAACAAAGTGACGAGGAACACTAAGTCCCCAGTTGGAAATTTCAAGCAATCAGATGATAGATTCAAAGTCGTTCATGTAGATATAATTGGACACTTGCCACCATTAGAGAGAAAAATTTACTGCCTTACTTGCATTGATTGATTCAGCAGTTGGATGGAAATCATTCCAAGGGCCAATATTACCGCCCAGTCAGTAGCAAGTTCTTTATACAACAATTGGATAAGTAGATTTGGAGTTCAAAATCAAAATCTTTTTATTTGCAAATGAGGTGTGTACCTCGGTGGCAAATGGTACACTAAAATAGATGATTGTCAAGCACTAAATATTAAATTAACAAGAGAAGAAAATTTTCATATAAAACAATATTATACAATTTACGCTAACATATTTTCTATTAAACACACAGCTCATCCTTAATAAATTCATTTTGTTTACAAAATTCTACTTATAATATATCCTGTACTTCCTCGAAGTCCCCACTGTACTTCACCTCTACAAGCAGTCCCCCACTTTTGCTGTCTCCTTCCAGAAGTAATTGTTACGGATCAAGGGTAACAATTTGAATCAGAATTATTTAGAAACTTAGCAAATCTCTGCGGAGCGATGGTGCAAAATACCACTTCTTACCATCCCCAGGCAAATGGAAAAATAGAACGGCTACATCGTACTCTCAAAGCAGCAATCAGAGCGCACAAGAACCACAGATGGACTCAGAGCCTACGGACAGTTCTACTTGGTCTACGAGCAGCTATTCGAGAAGACTCCAACTACTCACTTGCAGGAATGATGTATGGAACCACCATCAGACTTCCTGGAGTGTTTTTCGAACACTCAGTGCAGTTACAGTGCAATCCAGATACCTTTGTGACCCAAGTTTGGGATCTTATAAGGCAGCTTAAGCCCGCTAAACCTAGAAGAGTGACGTCCAGATCAACATTTATTCACAAAGATCTCTCCTGTAGTTTGCATGTGTGCTTGAGGACAGACAAAGTTAAAAAATCCCTCGAGCCACCTTATGAAGGACAGTTCCGGGTGGTAAAGAGGCAGGACAATATTTCACCATCAGTATCAAGGGCAAAGATGTTAACGTTTATTGATAGACTCAAACCAAGACCAACTACAATATTATCAGACCTGAAGGCACATATCGATAGTCACAAAATAGCCGCCGCATTGGGCTACGTGTATCCGGCATGTAGGGCCATGTTTACATTCCGTTTGGTGTAAGCTCAGAAGGTGTCTATTTCGTTGAGGTTATCTTGCTACTGGAATTCGCAAGTTAATTATCCACCGAATATATTTGTGTGTTAAATAATGTTTCAGTGTCCTTTTATTTGTTATCCGGGGCCGATGACCTTCGATGTTAAGCCCCTTAAAACAACAAGCATCATCATCTTATTTGTTATCTAGTTATTTTTAAAGTGCTAGTGATGTTTTTAGTTGTATTCAGACGTTATTAGGGCCGTATGTAATGTGTTGGTGATTCAGTGAGTTTGATCTGGTGGAGTGGAAATAATTTTAGTATTTTAGAGGTTATTAGTGCCGTATATTATTTGCTACTGCTTCGGTGAGTTTGGTCTGGTGGAGTGTATAAATGTGTTAGATAAGTACAATGGGTCGTAAATGTTCTGTGCCTGGTTGTCGATCAAATTATGGATCTTCCAATACTACAACTTTTAGGTTTCCTAAGGACAAAGTTTTACGAGACAAATGGGTTAGGAATATTCATCGTGACCATTTTAAAGTTACTGATAATACTTCGGTATGCATTAAACATTTTGACCCTAAGTTTATTATAAGTGAAGATGTTTTTCCTGTGCTCAAAGGTGATCCCATTAGAGTGTCCAGAAAATTCCCAAAACTGACTCCTGATGCATACCCCACTATATTTCCTAATCAGCCCTCTTATCACACTGTTAGTGTTTCAAAACAAAGGACAAATCCCGAAGACAGGGTCCAAGAGCTTATTAGGAGAGATGAGGATAATTTCAATAAGTGGTGTGAAAATGACAAAATTACTGATTTTAACACATTCATCTTTGAAGTTGAGAAAAAATGTGTTAAACCATTCACTGCAATAGTGAAGGAAGATTACGTGTTGTTTGTGAAGGTGGATGATGAGTCATTTACTAACGTTCCAATAATTTCAGTGAGCTTTAAGGTTTCCAGTTCTTTTACAGTTCAAGTGTTTTACAAAAATGTGTGTTTGCCTACAGAGCATTTTAGGTTTATATTGGAATCTCATGGTTGTGAAGAACTGAAGTGTGACAGATGGACAAAGTTTGACACTTTGGTAAGTCATCTCGCAAGTTATTCTGGTGATAATATTGGTTTCACTGATAAACTTTCTTTTTTGATGAAGCTTGTGAAAAATGCATTTGACTTAGACTGTGAGTTTAGTAAAGAGAACTAGTAGAATACATTTTGTCTTGGAACAATAGAGCTCTCTGTAAACAATCAAATACGATACTCCCCAGAACTACTGATATGGGCTGCGACTTTCTCTTATTCGTACCCTGGTGCATACAATTTTTTGCGTAAAACAAATGTAATGACATTGCCTCATCATGTATATTTAAGACAGTTTTTATAGAAAATAGGCCCCAGCAGTCCAGGAATAGGTCCTGCACAGGTAGATTTTTTGAGAGAAAAAAGCAAACTTTTGAAGGAGAATAAAAAGGTTGTGTCAGTAATGCTTGACAAGGTTCATGTAAACTCAAAAATCTCATATAAAGCTGGTAAATTAGTAGGAATGGCTGAAAATAGTTCAGAGTATGATGCAGCATCTACCATGCATGTATTTATGGCTTCATCATTGCATTCTGGTAATAAAGATGTAATTGGTCTTTTTCCGGTGAAGAATATGAACTCTGAAACACTGCATGATCTCACACTTAAGGTTTTAGAAGCCATGGTTGAATTAGGTTTTGATGCTTGATTGCTGATAACCATCGCACCAACAGGAAAATGTTTGAACATTTATGCGGTAATAATAACTTGAAACCTTGTATTCAAAATTCAGCAGATCCATGAAAGTCCTTGTTTCTTCTTTTTGACAGTGTACATATTCTAAACTGCATTAGAAATAATTGGTTGAACATATCAGATTAAACCTTCATTATACCAAACGTTGATGATACATTTGCTGTTTTAAGTGAAATGGTGAACGTTGATGTTGGTACAGAGTCAGTCTGTAAATTTACAACTACTGAGGCCAAATTTTCAGACCTCAGAGAGTTGTTTCACTCAGAGAAGAGGTTGTTGTTAAAAATGGCTCCAAATTTATCTAGAAAGGCTCTGTAACCAACACCAATAGAGAGACAAAATATATCGTTAGCAGTAAAAATCTTTGATCCTAAGAATATTGCTGCTTTGGAATTGCTTAAAAGTCAAGGTGTGGATGTTTCTGATGGCACAATCCAGTTTGTAAAATTAATTCAAAAGTGGTGGTCAATCTGTAATGTACAACATTCCATGAAGGGTACATATACCAGGAATGAAGAGGCTAGTCCAATTATTGGGCCTGATGACAAGAAACTTTCATTCCTTACATGTTTAAAAACATACATAGACATATGGCACATGTCACAAACAGAAGGAAGATTAACAAGTGAAACGTATACTGCTTTGACACATACTCTTACCACAGTGGTAGAACTGTATAAATATGTTTTCAGGAAGTACCACTGGTCTTATGTGCTTGCTGCCAAATTGCAGACAGACAGTTTAGAGGGAAGATTTGGTGCCTACAGAAGATTGAGTGGTTGCACTTATAATGTTTCTGTGGAACAAATTCTTGAGTCTGAAAGAAAGCTCAAAGTGTTAGGCGTATTGAAGATGAGGTCTGCAAAACTTGGTGAATTTTCTTTGAAAGACTTTGCCCGTAATGTCCATAACAATAGCCATGATGGAATGATTGATAATTTAGATGCATTAGAGTCTGCATTAGAAGAAGTAGTTCACATCACGGTTCCCCTTGAAACACTGCGGATTTTAGTGTGCATTGCTAGCTACACCAGTTTGCAAGTGATTGAAATATTGTGTAAAAAGTGTGATGACTGTATTAAAATGTTGCAGAGTGAAAATGAATTACTTGTGGATAGTGACAGGGAAGTGATGATGTATTTTAATCTAGTGAACAGAGGTGGTTTGAAGTGTCCATCGTCTATGGTCATGTCCTTTTGTTGTAACATTTTCAGACTTTTCCAGGCATTAATTAGTGACAGTTACGAAAAAGAATTTCTTAAGTTACACAATCAAAGAGAGGCACTGGTAGTGTTAGGATTTCAGTTAATCGAGAGTAGTGTGTGCAACCTTGATGATGAGTGTCAGTGTGGTATGAAGTTGAAAACAATGATTAAAAAGTGCATTCATGTGATAGCAAATGTTTTCATCAATAATTATGGTAAAGCCCTTGAGGAAAGAAGTGTCTCAAAAGAACTGGCAAAAAAACTTCAAGAGAAGTACCTGTGATGCTGCAAATGCAGAACCAAGTCAAAAAGCTAAGCAACGCAAAGTGTTGAAACTTAGCAGTAAATGATCGTCTTCAGAGGATAACGTGTCAATTTAATTTGTTAAGAAGGAAACCCTATTTTCCAGTACTGACTCGTTCACACTTGTTACATTAGCGCTTAATGAATCCCACAGGAGGTAATCTCTTACTTAAACGCCTGGAATGTGGGTTAGGATATTCTTATCTATAGTAGGTTCTATGAACTTACGTACCGCCCTCGCCACTTGAGATGACCCTTGAATTGATTATCATTTATCACTAAAAATAACATCTTACAAGGACTCTCTAATTAAAAATGTTCTGGTATATTAGGCAGACCATTGAATGCTCATTAAGAACCCTTGCGTAGTTTTAAAAAAATAATTGTAATATGAGAAATAATAATGATAGCAACTACAATGAATGGTATTACTATGAACACACTAGAGGTAAAGCACCTGAAGGAGGAGTGTAGCATGTCATTGAACTGACCAGGTTGGGACAGTGATGTAATAAATAGCAGAGGACTTGTAGCGGTTGGGATTCGAGCCATTGAAGGAGTAACAGTTTTGCAGACGCCTCACAATGTATGGTGGAGTTGGAGAAGGCACGACTTTATTAATGTAAGTTCCAAATTTCAAATTCATAGGTGCTTGGACAAAGTAAACAAATATTTAAAAATATTGAATGTGACTTGATAGAATCTGATGTTCTTTTAAGAATGAAGCATGTCATTCTTTGTTTAATAATTTGTTTTTTTACAGGTATCTTATAGTGGAATGTTTAGCCTATATTTAACTTGTGTGCTCGACAAATTGAAAAGTTTTTTTAAATGTATCAGTTAAGTTTGTCTCTAATCTCGATTAGTGTCATTGAAAATAACCTGATGTTCTTATAAATACACCTTTAATTGCATATTTAAAGTACAATGTAGCTGGTGAATGTGTATTTGTAGAGCATGTTATTTCACTGTCCTGGTTAATTTGTATTTTTCAAGTAATATGCCTTTGCTGGCAAGACCTAGTGTTCTCAGTGCACAATGTCTTCCGGTATGGGCTAGAGCAATTTTGTTACTTACATTAACCTGTCTCAGTCTCATCCTTGGCTTTGACAACATGAAAGTGATATAGATGTCGATTCCCATAGGGAACATGATGGCCTGGCAGGCATCAATTTTTGAAAATGAGACAAAGTCTCTCATAGAGCATTGGCACTGCCGGGGGCTCCAGTAGCCTACGCAGTGACCTCCACGGTATGCACTAGCCATGCGTCTTGGTAGGTGTGCTATTCACCAACTGGTGAGCCCAACTAAGCACACTGGGGCAAAACGTTGGCAACCAGGAATGAGTTAGCTGCAAAATTTATTATGTCCAATAACAGACCAACAATATTGGTATTAACATGAAAGTGACCGAGATATGAGTGATGCTAGTAATGCAATTACTTATGCAGCCAGTCTCTGTGATGGACGGTGTGAAAATATTGTTCATAGGGTCAGTCGGTGCGTTCATTTTAGTGGGCTTGGCAGACTGATATATAATAGCAACTTTTGGAAAGCAACGGAGAACTACTTCACTTCTCATTTCCCTAATATGCCTCTTCAGTGACACCTAGGCCACCTCTGATAGCTGATGGTGGAACTGCTGAGGATCAAACCAGCCTTCAGTTCTGAGCACTTAACATACGTACGTGTTGTGTATTGATGTGATTTACCAACAAATGCTGCTTTGATTCTGTCATTTTCAAGTGTACTGGCTGTAGGGTTATGTTAGTGAGTCATGCGAGTATTTAAAGTAGACTTGGTTGCTGAATTTCTTATTTTCTGAGTACGGTACGCTATTTCAGTGCTGTGAGTTTTTTCTCTTGTAATGTGTTACGTGTGCACTGTTGTGTTTTACCAACAAATATTTATTAAATGTTGTCAATTTCAAGTGTTGCAGGGTTATGTTACTGAGTCGTGTGATATTTAAATTTGACCTGGTTGCTAAATATCTCATTTACTAAGCACAGTGTGTCATTTCACTCTTATGGAGTTTTTTGTAATGTGTTGTGCATGGTTGTTTTACCAACAAATATTAATTACGGTACTTACATTTTATCATTGTAGGGTTATGTAAGTTGGTTGAATACTTATTTCGATTTTGGTACATTATTTTAAACCGTTCCGTGTTTTCTAACTATGGAAACATGATTTATATTTCATGTATTAATTCTTCTTTACGATTATTATGAATTATGAACGTTATCGGCGTTAATTATATTAGTTAGGAATTAATGCCTAGCTGCTTCCCACAGCAGACAGTGAGCCCAATGTTTCCGCCATGTTGGATTCTGCATTAAGGCCTGATAGGTTGTAGTTGGTCTTGCTCAAACCTGCTTATATACTAGCGGATGAAGAAACAGAACAAGATACAGTGCGGAATCCTAACCTACCTCCTATAACAACCCCTGTTTCCGAAAAGTACCATGCCAACCAGAAACAGGTAAATACATTCCAGAGCAATGAACAAGTCAAGGCTACACGTAGTGGTAGAGTGATAAGATTTCCTACCATATCTCGGGACAGAATTCAGTTCATGACTTCTTTTCATCCTCTGTTAACGTAACTTAGTTACTGGCAGAAGAGTGATGTAGCAGATTTTAGAAGGCAGTGAAAAACAAGAGACAAAAGAAATAACAGAAAAAGAAAAGAGGAACTCGATATCGCGAATTAAATAAGATGTGTTTTTGCTTGTATAGTCTTATTTTTGTACATATAGCAGAGTAAATAAATGCATTAAATACTGATTAGTGACCACGAATTATAAGCAGTAACAGATGTATTTAATAAGTGATAACCAGGTTATGCGTTCGTAATGCTGTCTATATTAAATAAGAGGTTAATTTACTTCGGTTGTGAATATTATACCGACATTGTGGTTAATGTTATGATTGAATTAGTGTGTTATACCACGAAAAAATGGAGATCATGCGATACGATATACAGGTTATATTGAGATCATAAGAAGACATATGAGCAATATGAAATGAATCTGAAGAAAATTGTGGAGGAAATGGAATATATAAATGGATAAATGATAATTATGAATTTATATGCGTCAAGTTAAGATATATTGTTATGGTTTTTGAATTGGAGGATGAGATATGATACGAAGAATATGAAACAGAAGTTATATATATGAAGAATGGTTGTGTATTATTATTATTATTATTATTATTATTATTATTATTATTATTATTATTATTATTTATTTTCCTTAAATAGTACATGTACAATTTAGGGGTGGTAGATGGAGAAAGGGCAAGCCCCACATACACGAAAGTGCCTCCATCTCCACACGTGTACATAAACTCTACTGAATGTTTACATTTAAACTTATGTAGGCAATTTTAAATTTACATATTTACACTACAAACACTGTACCCTTAGAATAATAATTATCTTGATATATCCTGAAAATATTAGAGTAAGAACACCCAGCCACTTGTACTCTCACTATGACCCCTGTATACACACTCATTCACAACCACTCCCACACGCGCACGCATACACATTCGCCCACATAACCTGTACTTGCACCCATCCTTCTTGCAATTCTAATTTATACAAGTTATATACATCGCATATGGGTTTCTATTTACATATACATTTTCTTCACTTCGCGGAGGAAGTGAGGAAGAGGAAGCAGCTTTACCTCTGATGGTAAAAGATTCCAGGTACGAGCAGTCCTTGCGTAAAACCCATTTAAATATGAGGTTGTTATAGCGAAGGGAGGGACAAGAGTAACTCCTTGGCCTCTTTTAACAGAGCGGCAATTGATCTGCAGACGGAGGAAAGGGGAGAGGTGTGTGTTATCTGTCAGGGATTTCCTAAGGAAGGCTACATCTATTTGTGTACATAACGAGTTCACTGGTGGCAATGACCTGGCTGTGTTTAACGGGATGTGTTTTTTAATTAAACGTTCTGATCGTCGCTGGATACCCTCGAGTTTCCTCATATTTTCCGTTGTCGTTGAATGCCAGTAAGGAAGACCATATAATAGTATGGGCCGCACTAGGGAAATATAAGCCGTTCGTAGGGCTTTAATTCTTCCTCCCGAGAGACATCTACGGAAGAAACCTAGCGCTCTGTATGCCTTACACCTCACTTCCTCCACGTGTTTATTCCATTTCAGATTGTCCATAATGTAAATACGGAGCAGTCTGATGGAGATAGAAGTCAGCAGTTGAATTCCACATAGAGTAGGCTGGTTCTGGGGTGGTTGTTTAGCTCTGCTTAGTCTTATATATTTACACTTCTTAATATTTATATACATTCTATTTACCTCACACCACAGAGCTATACTATCCAGATCCGATTGGAATTGTACAATATCATCACTATTCATGGCTCCGTAAATGACTGTGTCACCGGCATACTGCGCCATGGTCGAATTTACACAATCCGGTAAGTCGAGAGCATAAATCGTGTACAGGAGGGGCCCTATCACATTGCCCTGAATTACTCCAGAAGTAATTGTGGTTTGGTCTGATTTGGCTCCTCCGTGTACAACACATTGCGTTCGACCCACCAAAAATGACCTCAACCATGACAGCAGTTTACACTGAATGCCGTAGTTGCTAAGTTTTAACAGAAGTCTTTGATGTAACACCTGGTCAAAAGCTTAGCTCCAGTTCAGAGTCACACAGTCTATTTGTGAGACATCAGATTGCTCCAAAGAGAACTGGCAGTCATCAATGACATTTGTTAAAAGTGTCGTGCAGGATTTTCCCGGAATGAAGCCGTGCTGGTTTGAGTTCAGCAGATTTCTCTCCTTGAGAAAATGAAACATATATTTAGCAACTAGACGTTCCATACATTTACAGACCCCTGATGTTATAGAAACTGGGCGGTAATCATCTACGTTTTCCTTATCTCCATCTTTGAAAACTGGCACTACGTTGGCTTCTTTCCACTCCAAAGGTACAGACCCGGTATTAATGGAAAAGTTAAAAAGAACGCAAAGAGAGGGCGCCAAGGCGACTGCACAATTCTTGAGAATTCTTGCTGACAATCGGTCCGGCCCGGACGTGGCATGAGGTCTTGTTTTCAGAAGGCTCTCCTTTACTTCATTCGTTGAGAAATACAGGTTGGTTAGAGGGAAGAGAGGGGTAGATGTTGTCCTTGAATATAGCATGTTCTCTTCCTCAGTAGGGACGGAGAAGTTACTTTTAAATTTCCTGTTGAGGGTGTCTGCAATTTCTTATGGTGTGGAGTCTGCCGTGCCGTTTTGTTTAAATACAGATGGAGCTCTGTTGCAACCTCCCTGGAGTTGGTGTTGTGACTGTGGATGTAAGAATCGTAGGAATCTCTGATAGATTGTTTAGCCTAGTTCCTAGCAAATACAGTAGAGACAATAAGCGACACTGAGCGAGATGTCGATGGACAGCTATTGGAACTCACTCTAACGGATAGACCTGAACAGTACTGATGCTCTCATAAGAGCACGTGTATTTGTGTGTGAAGTTTTTGGTGTTATTTATGCGTTTTCAGTGAGATGACATAATTCAATAGTAGCGTGTGTCATTCCTTGATATCTCCTCTCAACATGAGGGGAAAGGTATATGCTGTGTTTGGCTGCAGTAATTACGAAGTAGAGAAAAAAGCGCGGTCGTTCTTCAGGTTCCCTCGTGACAAGAACATGTAAGTAATATTGTGTTTGTATATATATTCTTCCAGTGACAGAGATTTTTATAGTACTTCATAATCTTCTGACCTGCTCGACCCATATTTTAACTGGCATAAAATGTAATACGCATATTTTATTGTATAGTGCAGCAGTTAACCTTCAATACTGATGTGTTGTTGTATGTGTGATCTGTGGGTTTTGAAATGTCACAGAAGTGATTTGGATAAGATGTACAAGAAAGAAGGGACGTTACGATTATATAAGAATTATAAGATCTGTTCAGATCATTTCCAGGCCAGCGACTTAAAAATCTTCGACTATACAGCCAAGGGTATATTACATTTTTACTCTAATTGCACATACTGTAAATATTCCTCAAAGCATCACTATCGACAACATTTTCATACTTTTCTTTCTTTAATCCCTTTTCTCAGACTAAAGAAGGAATTTTATAGATTTTCTTTCTGTTAGTAGGCTTCATGTTAAGAGGAAAATTGTCCAACTTTTAAATGTTAATTCATTGCATCATGTGTGCAAGGAATGTGCCGATATTTTTATTGACAAGTGTCTTAATGTGATCATACAATGTTTTAAATGAGAAAAAAGACAAATCCAACCGTAAAAGTTCAGGCAGGAATGCTAAAGCTAAAAAAGTAATGCATAAATGAAAGATCAAGCCATTTCACAGCAGCCCATTTCATATCTTGTTTATGTGTCTAATTTCAGTTTTTTTAATAATAACCTTTTAAATAATTATTCATTCATTTATCCAGAATTTCTTTAGCAACGTCGAAGTTAATATCTCAATACCACTTTCTTTCTAGACGTAATTTATTTATCCATTTCCGTATATACATTTCCATTGATATTTGAATTTAGCGCGATTTGTTCAGGTCAAGTCACTAGGAGCGCCACCGTCGAATTGTCTCCCATTTTAGCAAAGCGAAATCCGTAAGTGTCGCGTAATGTCTCTACTGTATTTGTTCCTAGCAAGCCTGTAATTCTCCCACTCATAATCGGTTGGATTTCTTTTCCATTTCTGGTGCAGGCGGTCCCTTCTTCGAATTTCTCGCTTTATCTCCTTGGTAATCAATGGAGATTTCCGTTTGCTGGTTATATTTACTGTTGGTGTTATTTCTTCTACGAATAATAATGGTGATGATTACTATTCGTTGAAATAGACGAGATGGATGTATTTTAATGGTTAGTTGACGCGGTTTAAGGTTAAGAATGAATGTATTTAATTCCATAACGTATATTAATCCTTCAGATTTCCACATCCAGCATTAAATATGATCCATATAATTTTCATATGTCGGATTGATACTCGTAGATCATCAAAACGAATCCATATAGGGAAGAGTGAGTGGAATCAGCCCACATTATCCAGAATTCTTAACCACAATCATGTTTATTTAAATATTTACGTAGTGTTAGGATGCTTACGTGCTCATTTCAATTATATCACTGAGGAGGTTGTCCATAATTATATGATGATGACATTGGTTATTAGAGACTTCTTAGATGACAGAACGCAGAATTTCCAGAAATGATATTGAATAAGGTGTTATGAGTTACAGGTGACATGCTCACAGATCGCACGTGATATAAATAACTAGCACTTAACTTGATTTTGGGAATGTATTTTATTTTTAATAAATGATCTAAATAACGATTAGTAAAGGCAATTTTTGATTTTTTGAAAATGACCCAATGTAAAATGACATATCTTTATCTTTTCTTCCTTCTGTGTATGAAAGTAAAAGATATTCAATCTGAAATACTGAAAAAATTAATAAGAAAACGAATGCTTTCCCTGTACTAACGATTAGTGATCGTGATATATAATATAATTGTAAAATATTGACAGATACATTCAGGCAAATAGACTGATGGCTTGTGAATAGATCTGAAAAATGTTATATTAAAATTTTAGGAAAAAATTTAAGGAATTGTGTTGTGATCAAGCAGAGAAAAGAATAACCTAAACGTGATTTTAATTTAATAATCTGTCATAATGATGAGCATCTCTGAATTATTTTTCTACTTTACAACAGAAGCAATGTATATAGTCAGGATTTAGTTTTTCTTTGATATAAAAGATCGTATTTTCATATAGATATTATAACCTTCCAATGAATGTTGGGTTGGAGTCGGTGAAGACATTGGAAGCTTATGGTGGAAATAAAAAAGTCAATGAAATCATATGTCCGATCAATATTCGTCCAAGTGTATCAGAAACCCAAATAACTCGCTCGATTTAATGAACAACGGGCAACGGATTGGAGGAATCGGCAAAAATGATAAGCTACGAACCCCACGGTATCTCGTTAAGTTACGGTGTGTAATAATAATGTCGTGGCACGTAATACAGAATTAAGTAAATATCGCAGTTTCCTCAAGTAAAAGTTTAATAAATGTAAATACATGGCGAGAATATCAATGATAGAAATGTATCGGAGGCCATGAAATGACTTGAATTAAATGGGCTAAGTTCAATCTGTATATGATGGCCATACCTTGCCTATCTAGTCCGATATGAATTGATAATCGAGATTGGTGATGAAATTGTCGATTGATAACCGAAATATTATATGACAGATTATTGAATGAATTCATTTGCCAACGTAAACGATTATAAAAGAGTACTCCATATTAAGAAGTCAGGTGTTTAATTGTCTAAATCAGATGGAAAGCTAGGAAATATGGAGAAGTCTTTTAAAAGCAAATTGTCCGTTATTATTGTAACCTGGTAATAGATATTGTTTCGAAAAGTTCTGTTGGAAACATAGAGGGTATCAGAAGTGTTGCACACGTATCGGAAAGATATTAGACGAGAAGCTAGATTGTAATACAAAATTGTCAATTGTAATAAGAAATAACTTTTGTAAAAGAAACAAGTTGCGTACCTAGTTCTCTTGAATAATAAGGTAAGCGCTGTACAAGAATGTTGTGAATGATATTAATGCATGTAACTCTATTCTGATAGTTTATTACGAGTTTCAGGTATCATGAAACCAAGGAATATTGGAGATGCTTATGAAATGGTTATGAATCCCACCATGTCGTGCTAAAATTATGTAACCGTCTCAAAAGACCCGATGAGAACTGGGATGGACACCAATGGTTAAAGTCTCAATACAGGAAGATGAGAGGTGTCTTCATCATGAAGCCAACGAGTAAGTACTCTAAGTCAATGTTCCATTATCCTGCTATTTAGCTGCTTTTAAGTAGAGTAGTATGTTGTTTTAAATGTCAGAATTGTGACATGCTAAATTACACAACTTCAAGGCAACCATTTCATTCTTCAATCATTGCCTTATTATGGATAGGAATATTGTGAGTTGTAGCGTGAATGATCCTGAATTAAGATATATCGTACGCTATGTCGTGGGAATCTAAGCGATTGTAGGAAAATGTTTTGCAGATAGCTTGGATTATACCCGTGTTAATAAAGTGTCATTATGAAGAAATTTCAGCTTAATTCATGGTTTCGAATATATGTTAGAAGGAGTCGGTAATAACAGGTGCGTGATTTAGAATCATCTTCCATTGCATTCTTATGTTAAACGTAGTGGTTGCGAATGAAATTGCGATATTGTTGCGATGATATGGTGTTAATAATGACGTCAGGATGTATAGTCTTCGTAATGTGAAGTGCCTGAGTATATTTTTAATGAAATGAGAATTCGTGATCATTACTTGTGAGTAATATGATGAAGGGTATTTTGATAGGGTCGTCGAAATATGTAAATGATTATTGTTATATGGATCGTCGTGAATGTGTCATTGGGATTATGCATTTTATAGAATGATATGATGTAGGGGTCCTGATGAGATTTATTGTAGTGGATATTGAATTAGTCGTGCGTACGGATTTGATTTTATTGAAATGAATGGTAATCACTTAGGCATAAGGCGATAGTTGCAATTATATTTCGAGGCATTTCGAGGACACTGGTAGTATGATCATCTAAAATGTTAAGAGTGTAGGTGACTGCGCACAATATTGGAATGACACAAGATCTTCACGAATTAATGATACTAAGTACTTGAGAACCATGTCACGAAAATGGAATGTGTGATCTTCATATATATATAGGAAGTAGATTAATTTTTCTTGCTAGCTGAATTTCTGCTTATAAACTATTGAGTTGCCGCTTAGTTTTACAGGTTTATTTCACGGAGGACACTAGAGTTGCAGAATCATCGTAGTTTTGAAACCATTGTAGTTGATGATGATTTTGTTTTCAAATGTCCATTATTTAGGTGCAGATGCCAATGGAGCTCGGAAGAGATCAATTTCATTTCCTATTTGTTCAGTGTTATTATTTGAAGAATTACGATGTTGTCTTATGTTACTCTATCATTTTCTTGGCCTAAACGATGATGATGAGCAGAGGTTACCGGTGCGTTCAAGTTCTTAGATATATTTTTGACAAAATAAGCAATGATTTAAACATAATACCGGGATGATGAGACATTTATTTGATTCAGTGAATAGGTGTGCCAAGCCAACAAGAATCAATTTTTTTAACCATCAGTTTGAAGATGAATGTGGTGAATGATGGACTTATTTTAAAATTTAAGCCTTCAGCATTGAGAAATTGACTTTACTTTGATTTTTCTGATTAATTTAAAGTTGTCATTGATGTTGTGAACGAAATATTGGCAAGAGTCAGAAGTTAAGATTGTTTCTTTTTAGTTAACGTAACGTTCAATAATTTTCAACATCCATTTGTGTTGCTTTTTATTTTCCTTAGCATTGTAACTGATATTTTAAACATTTTATAGTCATTAAACGGAAAATCCTTCCACGAAAATTTATATTTTCTGTGTTCTAATTTGATAGTGTAAGGTACATCAAGATGATAGCCTAGATTAAGATATTAATTAGCAATCGTCTTCTCAAGTCAGTCGAATCCACTTAAATCCAACCATACGATTCTGTGACCCAACTCAATGAACCTTCATGTCCCTTGAGTGGAACCTCTTGTTTCTCCGCGTGACACTGGCCGAGGCGTAACTTTAACATCAAGAACCCTGAACTTAGAGATGCGTGAAAGGTCACAATATTAATTAGATTCGTCAGGTGGAGAAATAGTCGGATTTTCAAAAAAATGTTCAATTTTCATTCTATTTCAAGATCTTTTAATTTAATAAATAGATGTTATATGAATTTATTCACTCTTTTAATGGTGCTTTAACTTAAATAAGTACTTATAAGTATCCGTAGATTAAGTATGATAGATATTTCTGAAACGATATGAATTAATTCGCGAGATGAAAACGCCCAGCGAGCTGATATTATGCGAATTTAATCGTTTATCTCAACCGATGACTCTACTCCCGGAACCTACGACCCGAAATCGATACTTGGTTGATAAATAATGATAAATTGAACTAGTCAGGATTTCTTTGTGACTCGAACTGGACGCGGGAACGGCGCAGTATCGGTATGTCATACACATTTAACTCTTACATAACTGTTTAATTTATATGTTAACATGCTCAGCTTAATTAATCTTACCATCACTTTCCCCCACTAGTCAGTTAACTGGACACCTTGGACATTTTGCAGGTATGTTTTTCGGTCGTACGAGCTTGCATTTCTTTCCTTGCTTCTTTTATTCGGAAATAAAATTAGCATGGTATGTAATGGAAAATTAATTCTGGTACCAAGTCCTGAGCATATTCATTACAGCTCCCAAGTCTATGAGAAATAGTAATTGGAGGTAAACTCTCAAGGTATTCTTCAAATATTTCTCACCATAATGCTTCTTATACACTAAGATATTCCGCAACTTCCTCTGCATGAGGAAACATGAATAATAATTAATTCGATGGGTGAATGAAATAGTTGGATGAGTTACTATAATCTTGTAGAAGTGTTAGGGCTGAAAACGCACTGACTTTTGTCCCCTCTGTATTGTTTTGCAAAGAACCAATTCATGTTGTACATTCTGTCACTTTACTAGCATGTTTATCAATATACTAACATAAGTGATGAGAGACATTCATTTTTGAACTGATGAAAGGAGCTGTTTGTTCATATTCCGAACTTGATAATGGTGGCTGATCAAAGGTACCTAAGCTTGCTGTAATTTTTTTCCTGAGCTGTACTTGTGGTTTTGGCATTCTCTACGGCAACAGCTTTTACCATAGCTCTGATATGACTGAAAAATTATGATAAGGGTACTATCACTTAAAGACAGATCTTGACGTGGGATATCCCTGGACCACTTTGAGACCAGAGGGGAATTTTTGGAGGCGAAAAATGCCGCTTTTCATTCGAATATTTATTGAAAGCCGACTTGCAACCCAGGAAATAGCAGGTATATTCACATACGATAGTAAATTGAAGCATATTCCAGCGTATGCTTAATCTTTTTCACTTTTCAGTTCACGAAAGCTTAACATCAGGTATTTTTCACTATAAAACTGTAGAACGTATAAAACTACAAGAAAAGACCATAAACTGTTTACACACTTCCATATTAGGCCGAAAAAAGGCGCGCGTATTTGCCTTTTTATCGACAGCAGCGCTGCAGGTGGCGGAAAACATCTACACCGTGACTGTTATCATGTTATTCAGAGGGAGTCTTCACACTATTCATTTCTATTCGTCCTGGTATCACTTCAATGTTGTGGCACGGTACGCTCTATTTCAATATTGCTGGTGTGATTGACATCTTGTTTATACGTGCATGGTTGTTTGGATATCTATTGGATAACTTGGATGTGGATATGTTGGTACCATTGTTTCATACACGGTGTGTGTGTTTATCATCGCTCTTTAAATTTTCTAAAATCTCGTAGGTTGCAGTGCATTAATTCAAAAGTACATGCGTGTGTGTTTATTCATGTTGAAGCGGACATAGAAATCCAGGTGAGAACACATACACTTATGTTGTTTTGTGCTAAATTGTATGTGTTATTTGAATGTAAAATATAGTCCGACATCTTGGCACTTAAAAGTCTAAGGTACATAAGGTATATATCCGAGAGGAATGGTGTGATTGCGTGAAAATCCTGCGGTACAGTGAATTCTCTCAGATTCAGATCTCCAAAGAGAAAACGTATCGTATTTGCGTGAAGTGAATTGCGATTAGTGTAATTCTGCATAAGCTAGAAAGACAGAAAGTGTCACTAAGCGATCTACTACTTGGGAGTTACTACCTGTGTCATACATCTAGTTATCCCGTTATTCTAATTTGCAACCGCTATTTGAATGCATAGATAGTCCAACATCTTGGCAGTTGTGCATATTCGTGAGAAACGGTGTTAGTGAGTAAGTGCAAAACATTCCGCGATACAGTGAATTTTCTAGTAACAGCAAGGATAAAGCATACGATTGTATTGATAAGGAATGAATAGTGAATAGTGTAATACTCCATAAACTAGAAAGATTGGAAGTGTCATTTAGCGACTTACTCCTTGGGAGTTTCTCGCTCTGCCACGTGATCTCACCACTGGGGAATAGGTTAGCAAAGAATAAGGATATAAACTGCAGATTATCAACATGCCATCTACACAGGAGGCAAATAAGGTATGTGGTAACTGTACTAGGGATTTCAAGGATGACGAGGAAATTTCCCTTAAATGCGATGGAGCTAGTGAACGAAAATATCATAAAGACTGTACTGGACTAACTCAAAGAGAATTTTATAATCTCAAGAGAAAGAACAGGAAACCTTACTGGCTCTGCGATAATTGCACGGACTTTCTTACCATGAAATCAAATGAGAAGACAACTGGTAAAGAAATCATAGAGAACTCAAATGAGAAACCAGAAAATATAATGAACTTTCTAACCAACAAAGTAAGTTATTTAATAGAGGAGAAAATAGTAAATAGCTCATCAAAAAATACAACTACTGACAATAATAGTGGAGAGTCAACCCCAAAGTGTAGAAGGGGAGGGAAAAGAAGAGAATACAACCAATCATGATTCTCGGGCAAAGGTAACGCTTATCCTAAGGACACAGATACAGGAATCCAATAAACCTGTGATAATTGGAGAACGAGCTCCAAGCCAGAATGAAAAGAGCCTGGCTCTACGTAGGAAGGCTCAATTCAAGCACTACTACGGAATCAGTGGAGAAATTTCTCCTGAGGAATGGAATTCAAGGTTACGGTTACTTCAGAATAAAAATTCTATTCCAAATATATTCTAATGAGAAGATTTCACTCCCACAGACAATCTAAACGAGCAGCACTCGATCAAGATAGTTCTATGAAATACTGAAGGACTGAAAAATGCTCTTCCCAACATCCCACAAACGATTATGAAGAATACAGATATAGTAATAGCAACAGAATCATTTATACTAGAAGACTTTCACTTACCAGGATACCATGGCATTCACACATACGCAACACCTACTTCAGGAAGACAAGGAGAGTTTCATATTTCTTGAAGTCAAAAGCAGGAAATTGAAGAAGACATACAAAAAGGATAATATAGTAATAGTAACTACGTCATTGATAACTTTAATCTGCCTATATAGTAAACCAAACAACTCTGTATAAGACGTGATAGAGATATTATTCAAAGCGATTGAGAAAGCCCGTAACGAGGTGAATATCATTATTTCAGGGGAGATGAATAATTGTAGAATTTATAAACCGAATCAAAATTCAAATCTGACCCTTCAGATTCTATCGGAGGAGGGTTTCAAACTAATAAACAAGAAAGAAGAAAAATTGCAGTCATCGGTTCAAGTAGTATAGACTTTGTCTTCTACAAAGGATCTGCAATCACCATACAGAGCAGGAAGTTCTCTGGAACTCAGGTGAAGCCCCGATAAGGAACCGCATTCCAGCTGCGACCTACATCACAGTTATGAAATCCATATCCAATAAGTATACGGACAGAGAACAAGTCATCAAAAAGATTGGACGCTGGAAAACTACAGAAAAGAGAATCCCTTACATTAGCAGAACACCTAATACAAGAAAGGCATCTGAACGAAGCAACGCAAATTGCAACAGATTTCATAACGGAGGCAATTATACCAGCAAAGGAGAGAAAATCACAGCCGTGGTTCGACGGCGAATGCTACAACGAAAGAAAAGAAACCCTGAGGTTTTTACATGACACAAGGCACAAGGGCCAGGAAATCTGAAAGGGAGCTACAAGAATACGCTACACACCGGTGGAACTATAAGAAACACTTGGCACTGAAGGAACCCTACTACGTGCAAACAGAGGCAAAATATTAGCGGAAGAAGCAAAATTAGACCCTTTCCTGCCACTCAGAAGGAAAATTCATGTAGGATAAAAGAAAATCCCAATGGAAAAATGGGAGACACACTTCAAAAAGGTATTAAACCAGGAGAACAAGATCTATGCATTAAAAATGGACGAAAGGTCCTCAATACTGTACCGTACCGTAGGTGTAAGCACCACCTAGGACGAATGCTCCATTTCCTGTCTTAAAAATTCGACTAAGCTCAAATGGGCAGAGAGTGAGTTAGGCTGCCTAGGTTTAAATATAAGTTGAAAACCAAACATACAACTATGTACAATGACAGGAATAATGGAGGTTAGATGAATGAGAAATACAGTTAAGGGTCAAGATGGATTTATTACCGAAAAATAAATGATACATTCTAAACAAAACAATAAAACAAATAAAATTAGCCTCAAAACGGCTCCAAAAATATGATCAAAACATCATAAATCAAATAAAATTGAATAAAATTATTTCACAATAAAATACAAAATTGGGCATCGACCCAATGTAGATTACACTAAGTCAAAATTTATATACATGGAGACACGACTCTAAGTTTGCGAATTAGTAGATGTGTGACGTTGCATGAATTAAGTGCGATGTCGAGTGGCCTAACGACTGCGTTTACGAACATCCAAATCACGAATTCATGATATACGAAAATACTAGTGAAACACTGACTACCCCGTATTTACATCAGTTAATACGGTCACATAATCATAAAATACACATTGGAACAAGGTTGGCTATTATCTCTTCCTAAAGGCACAGATGCTACTTGTGAGTTGCAGCTCACGGCAATGATCCAGACAGAACTGGAAAACCACAATCATCAAAGAGCATACGGTCTGTATTCCCAATTAAAACAACAATAAAAAGTCTATTACAACATAAATAAAACCCTCCTTAAATAAAACAAAAGCATAACATCCCAACATACAATGAAGTAGGCAACGGGAAATATTCCCGTCTCATTCAGCTGCATATGAGCGTGTCCCAACGCCCACACAGTCATCTCCTTCTCAAGCCACGTGCTTGCTTAGCAGCTGTAAACGAAAAATACAGATCAGTACACTGGACTTGGTGTGCTGTTTGGGGGCCGGTCTTACAAAGGAAACAAACTTTCACTCACACAGGGATAACGGTATCTCAGCTGATTGCACTGCTCGCTACAGAGCCCGTCATTCACCAGCGTCTCATGGGCTTCCTTTAAACACTGCGGGGAGACTAATACCTTTCTCAGCTACACAATATTTTCTCACTGGCCTAGCATACCAATCACGGCTGAGACTTCTTTCTCATTCCAACAAATATCAATCCCCTTTAAATATATGGCTCTTGGAACAAGTAAAATCTCTATACTTAAAGAGAGTCCTATGTGTTTCAAAATATTCCCGAGCAAGATTGGTATATGAGATGGCAAGGGAACCTTTCTTAATCGAGGATTTGAGATATGAAATGACGTTGCCGTGTACACAGCAAAGTATCGCACTATTACAGGCTCTATATGAAAAGAAGAGGAATATTCCTATATAATTCTACGCCACAGAAGCTATGACATCTAATGAATGGAAAAGCACTAACTATGAATTGAGGCATACGGTTATTCGTTTTGAGGTAGTTAAAAAAGAAGAAGAAGAAGGGGAGGGGGAAGGATAATTTTAGGACCTTTGTCACCCCACCAGGGTGCAATACATTACGATCAGAAGCACAATTCCAGGCACAACCTTGGTATTTTACATCACGGAATTAGAGGAGCAGGAGGCAGGACAAATTTAAGACCCCCGTGTACGTTTTCCCTTCTAGTCCTCCAACCTTCCTTAAGGCGAAAAAGGGAAGAAGAATAGGTAGTTAACAGAGAAGAAGAAGAAGAAGAAGAAGGGGTGGAGGAAGGATAACTTTAGGACCCTTGTCACCCCACTAGGGTGCAATTTATTACGATCAGAAGCACTACTCCAGGCACAACCTTGGTATTTTACAGTGGCGGCTCGTGGCTGTAAAGTATGGTGAAGAGCTATTACCCGTTCGGTTTCGAGCGACAGATTTAGGAACTTCTTTCTTTCTTTCTTAATCTGCTTACCCTCCAGGGTTGGTTTTTCCCTCGGACTCAGCGAGGGATTCCACCTCTACCACCTCAAGGACAGTGTTCTGGAGCTTCAGACTCTGGGTCGGGGGATACAACTGGGGAGGATGACCAGCACCTCGCCTAGGCGGCCTCACCCGCTATGCTGAAGGGGGGATGGGAAGATTGGAAGGAATAGACTAGGAAGAGGGAAGGAAGTGGCCGTGGCCTTAAGTTAGGTACCATCCCGGCATTTGCCTGGAGGAGAAGTGGGAAACCACTTCCAGGATGGCTGAGGTGGGAATCGAGCCCACCTCTACTCAGTTGATCTCACGAGGCTGAGTGAACCCCGTTCCAGACCTCGTACCACTTTTCAAATTTCATGGCAGAGCCGGGAATGGCAGCTAATCACACTAACCACTACACCACAGAGGAGGACATGATTTAGGAACTACGTTTTGTTTTTGGTTGTTTTGTACTCGTACCTCGTACCTGTGACTGGCGGAAGATCCAGCACGTGACCACGATTTATTGAATTCAATGTTTCGTCATGACCACGAAAAGCTGGTTCTTGCTTACTTAAACTGAAGGAAAAGCCTATTTAAATGTACATTTTCACTGAACTGTACAATTACAATATACAGTCTGACATTTTCCTTCAGGACACGGTTTACAAAATTTTGCAAAATCTCAATGTTTAGACAAGAACCATAATATTCCAATTTAAGAGCACTTTGCTCCAACAAATTTACAGCCTTCCAGAGAAGCACCTCAATATTGCAGTTGAATTTAGGAAACACAGAAAAGAGCTCACCTGTTCTCCAATTTTAACTAATCTCTTACATCTCGCTTAGGGCAAACTTACACAACCCCTTACAATCTCTGGCCTCTCCAGGCACAATTTACAATTAACAAAAGTTAGTACGCACGGGTATCTAATAGTCAACCTACTGGACATTCGTGGAATAAGAATAACGGGTTAATTTAATGGCCCGAACACAAAATGAATGGACGCGTACACTTGCACTCCCAGATATTGAAGAATAAAATCCTAACGGGGCTCCCAGCCCAGTGATACAGGGGCTAAGCCCAATCTACTGAGCTGACTCGAATGAAGGTTAATTTAATACATTACAGGAAAGAAAAACAAACACAAAATCGTAGTCAACTCAAACCAAGTTGAAGGGGAACCCGAGATGGTAACGCACTCTCTATCCCCAGTTTGCAGTTGAAAAATTTATGAAATGTTACATTAGCCGAATGAAAATTTACATTTCAGGAAAGGTTGGTCACATAATTAGAAATAAGGACCTTCCCCTCGTGTAAGTCTGCGGAGGTAGCTACAGAAAAATAAGTTTGGTGCTCATTACATTGGCTGTTGGTCTGCCGGGCGATGAATGAGGCGCCCCGCCTCCTGTCTTAATACACACACACACACACACTCAGAAATACGGCGATCAATGGACAAGGTAGCCAGAAAAGGCGCAGCTTATATACCCGAAAGGAAGGTTCGAGAGGATTCCGGAATAATCTGGACACACCCTTTCAATTTCATTGGCAGAACCAAAGTTACACCCAAAAACCAACACGAAGCCTGTGATAGGCTGAAAAATAATTACAGAAATTTCTAATTGGTCAGATTCAAAACTGGAGGAAAGATAAAGAAGTGTTGCCAACCCAGAAATAAATGAACATTGATTCAGTGACGAAAACAAAGAAACACAATAATTCTTTAAATCACAAGTTCTTCCACCTTGCACCAGAGTGCATGACCTCCGTTTTGGTAATGGCATCTATGGAGAAATGTCCAAACTTCTTGATGTACAGCAAAACAAACAAAATAAATCCAATCAGTTTAGGAAACTTAGAAATGATATACTTCTCAATTGTTCATCAGTAACATCTCCTGATTAACGTCGCAACTTCATGCAGTAATTGTTTCACCTTTGTTTACTAGATAGAGTTTTTTAAGGCGCTTCTTTTTAATGTGCGCAGTTGAGGTGTATCTCCCGGTACAATTATCATTATACTTTTGCTGTAGTTATGTGCATTGCAGTAGCAAAATGTACTATATGGGCAGAAATATTGCGTGTTTGAAGTATTGTAGGAATTTAATGCATTTTTTCAGTGGTATTTTTGGAATTGTTAGTTACCCTCCCCGACTTGAACGGTCATAAAGCTATTCGTGCATGTTATGTACTTTAAAGGTTGTTGTCATCCCTATACAGCTGTATTGGAGGATGAACAATTTATCTTGTTTGGAAAATTCGTGAACTATCTCGGAATAACTTTTTAATTCAAAGGTGTTAATTTTTTACCCGGATGGTCGCTTGTAGGGGGTAAACGCGGACTTTTTTGTAGAGATTTTTATACCCTACAATTCGTGCTCTTACACCTTGGGCCTAACGGTGAGAGTTCAGGCAGCGTAAGCGAAGAAAGCTTTCGGTCGCGACTTTTTTCCCTAATCTCTTCGAAATTACTTTCTTTTTGGTCTTAAATCCATCATCACGTAGTGCACCTGTCTTGGTTACATCACCCTGGAGTGGTTATCTTAATTTACGATACCACTTAACATCGCCGTATAGGTCGCATCCGCACGCGGTCTGCGCAGTTTGATCGAAGCGGCGGCCGGGTGCTGGCGCTGTGGAGGCCATTTTGTGAACTGCCGGACGCCCATAGTACCCTGAGATACAATCCACCCGATACACTGAGAGCGCCCATAGTACCCTGAGATACAATCCACCCGATACACTGAGAGCGGCCGGTTGCCTACCCACGACTTCAATGCTGCGAGCATCTGCACACCAAGTGTTCATGCTCATATGCGGCGCTCAGTAATGTTGGTAACCGCTCGCCCTTACTCGGGCGTGAGAATGTAGTGTCCTACGCCTCTCGTATGGTCCTGCCGGCCTCAGCAGCGGACGACATGGAGATGTGACAATGGATGGTGAAGTGACCCGATCCCTAATGAAGGCACGGCCGGCCGGGTGAGAGCCCGTGCTCGGCGGCCTATGAAATTTTAGCTGGCGGCCACTCGGCCGGCCAACGGAGCAAAGCAAGTCTGTGTCCCGCAGGCCGCACTCGTCGGCGGCGGGATACGACGCTCGGTTTCGGCCCTCGAGCCAGACAGCTCCCTGGTTGGCCCTGCCAGTAGTCATATGCTTGTCCCAAAGATTAAGCCATGCATGTCTCAGTGCAAGCCAAATTAAGGTGAAACCGCGAATGGCTCATTAAATCAGTTATGGTTCCTTAGATTGTACAACTTTACTTGGATAACTGTGGTAATTCTAGAGCTAATACATGCAAACATAGTCCCGACCAGAAGTGGAAGTTACGCTTTTATAAGATCAAAATCAAACGGTCGGCTCGTCCGGTCACTTGCCTTGGTTACTCTGAATAACTTTGGGCTGATCGCACGGTCCTCGTACCGGCGACGCATCTTTCTAATGTCTACCTTTTCAACTGTCGATTGTAGGTTCTGCGATCATGGTTGTAACGGGGAATCAGGGTTCGATTCCGGAGATGGAGCCTGAGAAACGGCTAACACATCCAAGGAAGGCAGCGCAAATTACCCACTCCCGGCACGGGGAGGCAGTGACGAAAAATAACGATACGGGACTCATCCGAGGCCCCGTAATCGGAATGAGTACACTTTAAAACCTTTAAAAGTATCCATTGGAGGGCAAGTCTGGTGCCAGAAGCCGCGGTAATTCCAGCTCCAATAGCGTATATTAAAGTTCTTGCGGTTAAAAAGCTCGTAGTTGGATTTGTGTCCCACGCTGTCGGTTCATCGCTGGTCGGTGTCTAACTGGCATGGTTCATGGGACGTCCTGCCGGCGGTGGCGAGTCGAAAGCGCGCGGCCGTGGTTATCCACAAGCGGTTCCTGCGCGCCGTAGGCGGACACCGATGAAATCCTACCGCGGTGCTCTTCATTGAGTGTCGAGGTGGGCCGGCACGTTTACTTTGAACTAATTAGAGGCTTAAAGCAGGCCGGCTGTGCTTGGAATAATGGAACAGGACCTCGGTTCTATTTTGTTGGTTTTCGGAATCCGAAGTAATTAATAGGGACAGGCGGGGGCATTCGTATTGCGATGTTAGAGGTGAAATTCTTGGATCGTTGCAAGACGGACTGAAGCGAAAGCATTTGCCAAGTATGTTTTCATTAATCAAGAACGAAAGTTAGATGTTCGAAGGCGATCAGATACCGCCGTAGTTCTAACCATAAACGATGCCAGCTAGCGATCCGCCGAAGTTCCTCCGATGTCTCGGCGGGCAGCTCCCGGGAAACCAAAGCTTTTCGGTACTGGGCGGAGGTATGGTTGCAAAGCTGAAACTGAAAGGAATTGACAGAAGGGCACCACCAGGAGTGGAGCCTGCGGCTTAATATACTCAACACGGGAAACCTCACCAGGCCCGGACACTGGAAGAATTGACAGATTGAGAGGTCTTTCTTGATTGGTGGGTGGTGGTGCATCGTCGTTCTTAGTTGGTGGAGCGATTTGTCTGGTTAATTCCGATAACGAACGAGACACTAGCCTGCTAAATGGTCGCATCCGGTATCCGTTCGTGCTACCGGCGACAACACATCTTCTTAGAGGGACAGGCGGCTTCTAGCCGCAAGAGATTGAGCAATAACAGGTCTGTGATGCCCTTAGATGTTCTGGGCCGCACGGGCGCTACACTGAAGGAATCAGCGTGTCCTCATAGTCCGAAAGGCCCGGGCGCCCCGTTGACCCTCCTTCGTGCTAGGGATTGGGGCTTGCAATTGTTCCCCATGAACGATGAATTCCCAGTAAGCGCGAGTCATAATCTCGCGTTGATTACGTCCCTGTCCTTTGTATACACCGCCCGTCGCTACTACCGATTGAATGATTTACTGAGGTCTTCGGACCGGTGCGCGGGATCTGCTTCGCGCAGTTTCCGATGTGTCTGGAAAGATGACTAAACTTGATTATTTAGAGGAAGTAAAAGTCGTAACAAGGTTTCCGTTTGTGAACCTGCGGAAGGATCATTACCGAAATTGTTTTATCAAAAATTATTTCGAGAAGGAGGAGTCGGATGGCCCCGCGCGGTCCACTCCTCTGGCGAGGCTCCCTCGAGGAGCGAGAGTCCTGCCGAGTTGACGTTCGGCATTGGGTACCTACCTCCCTCGCACAGTGGAGCGGGGATAACACGAGGGGACCCGTCGTGGCTTCGGCCCGGCGGGCAGGTTTTAAATGAACGCAACGCCCAGGCTCGAAACACTTCTTAGCTCTATGACGAGAAACCCATGAAAATGATTGCTTGCCCTCCACTCACCGTGGAGAGAACGATCGAAAAAATAAAAAACAACTCTGAACGGTGGATCACTCGGCTCGTGGGTCGATGAAGAACGCAGCAAATTGCGTCGACATGTGAACTGCAGGATACATGATCATCGACATTTCGAACTCACATTGCGGTCCATGGATTCCGTTCCCGGACCACGCCTGGCTGAGAGTCGGTTGCTAAAACTGAATGCGACATTGCGTTCGAAGGGTGGGAGCGTCGCTGTTCGTGCGGCCAAGGCCGCCGCCGCGTCTCCTGAAAAGAGCTTCACCCCGGTGAAGCTGGACCGGTCGACACCACCACGGGGTCCACTAAGCTTCGGGCGGTCAAATGAGTAGAGGTGGATCTATTCCCACCTCAGCCATCCTGAAAGTGGTTTCCCGTAGTTTCTCACTTCTCCACGCAAATGCCGGGATGGTACCTAACTTAAGGTCGCGGCCGCTTCCTTCCCTCTTCCTTGATATCCCTTCCAATTTTCCCATCACCCGGGGCCCCTGTTTAGCATAGCAGTTGAGGCCGCCTGAGCGAGGTACTGGTCATTCTCCCCAGTTGTATCCCAGACCCAATGTCTCATGCTCCAGGACACTGCCCTTGAGACGGTACAGGTGGATCCCTTCCTGAATCCCAGCGAAAACCAACCCTGGAGGGTAAACAGATTAGAAAAAAGAAGAATAAGCCTTCTATTAAAAATGCCTGGCGGCAATTTCACAGTAGCTCTTTTTCCTTCGAGCAATGTTCACGATGGATGCAACTACGGTTTTTGAAATTTGTCTCATTAATAAAATTGCACTGAATACTTACAGCCTTTTCGTTCAGTGTCCCCCGTCCTTTCAATGACCTGAAAAGTATATGAATAAGCATAGACATCTCGCATTGTCTATTGTCAGAAATTCGTCGTAGACTGTTGTAATAACAGCACAGAAATGTTGCGCCCATTTGTCATTACTTATTAACTATTTCCTTTCATTTTGTCAGCTTGGGTCACTGAGTAATGCCATTGACGTCTTATAAATCACACACAACTACACAACACTTGATTCGCATGCATGTGCTGGTACGGATCTTCGACGTCACTGTAAGAATTCTGTATACTTTTCACAGAGACTACCCTAGACCGGTTTTCGAATACAGCAAGTGGCCTGGCACGTGAGTCAACCTCTCCCACTTTCCAAGCCTTTAGGGGAAGTGCACAACAACATGTGTTGGCCTGCGATAAGAAACAGGATCAACAAGCCCTATACTCTGCCACGGTACCTCCACTGCGCGTGGACAGAATGACGTAACCGGCGTATCCTTCTACCGCCGTTCAAAACACATTAGGTTCTGAAATATTTGGCTCAGTTATGGGAAAATTAATAGGACAAGGTAAAAAGAACATGGCATATATTGTGAGATGTATTTTTCTTTGCCGACTAGCTTAATATCGGCACGTATACCCCTAACACCTGTATACTTACCAGATATTGTAATAGGAGTTGAATCATGGCTGAGAAACGATATAATGAATGCAGAAATATTCTCACGGAACTGGAGTGTGCATCGTAGAGATAGGATAGGAATGGCAGAAGGGGGAGTATTCATTCTGGTGAAAGAAGAACTTGTAAGCTACGAAAATGTTAAGGATGAAAAACATGAAGTTCAGGGTGTAAGGCTCACCTCTAAAGATAATAGGCAACTTGATGTCTTTGGCGTGTACAGACCGGGAAAGGCTAGCGCTGATGCTGATTCAGAATTATTTGATAAGGTAGGAAAGCTATGTTGGAAATGATATGGAAAGGAATGTGATAGTAGCCGGTGATTTCAATTTACCAAATGTCAATTTCGAAGGTAATGCGAACGACAGGAAGCATGACCAACAAATGGCAAATATGTTAATATGGAAAGGGCACCTGATTCAGAAAGTGATGGAACCAACTAGAGGGAAGAATATTTTGGATGTGGTGCTGATAAAACCAGATAATAATAATAATAATAATAATAATAATAATAATAATAATAATAATAATAATAATAATAATAATAATAATAATAATAATCGTATGGCCTCAGCTACCGTGTGCAGACATTTCAATTTGACGCCATCTGGCTGTCTGCTCGTCAATTTCGACGTTCCGTTTTACTCTAGGCCCCCACTAGATGGCAGACTGAGTAAATCGAAACTCTCTTGGACGTCTATGAAAAAACCAGATGAGCTCTATAGAAAAACCGAAGTAATAGATGGTATTAGTGATCACGAAGCTGTTTTTGTTGTAGTTAAAAAGAAATGTGAAAGAAAGGAAGGTATTGAAATTAGGACTATTAGGCAGTACCATATGGCTGGTAAAACAGGCATGATGGATGTTTTAAATAGTAACTACGATCGCTGGAAAATGGTAAATTAAAAAATAGGTTTGCTCCTTTAAAGGTGGTAAGGAATGGTAAGGATCCAGAGAAGTAGACTAAGAAGGAGGTGCAGGCTGGAACGAAATAGAGTTAAAAATGGTTATGGAAGTAAGGAGAAATTGAAGGAAATAGGAAATTGAATATAGCAAAGAAGTCAGCTAAGGATAACATGATGGCAAGCATAATTGGTGGTCATACAAATTTTAGTGAAAAGTGGAAAGGTATGTATAGGTAGTTTAAGGCAGAAACAGGTTCAAAGAAGGATATTCGAGGAATCATTAATTAATAACAAGGGGAGTGTGTATGCGAGGAACTTCAAAAGGCAGAAATATTCAGTCAGCAATATGTAAAGATTGTTGGTTACAAGGATAATGTCCAGAAAGGGGATGTGAGTAATACTAAAGATTAAAATTTACCTATGATAACAATGACATTTACAGTAAGATAAAAAAGGTTGAAAACTAGAAAAGCAGCTGGAATGAGAAGATTTCTGGGGATATACTAAAGGCAATGGGTTGGGATATAGTACCATATCTGAAATAATTATTTGATTATTGTTTGGTTGAAGGAGCTATACCAAATGAATTGAGAGTTGCTCTATTAGCCCCTGTGTATAAAGGAAAGGGTGATAGACATAAAGCTAAACATTTCAGGCCAGTCAGTTTGACATGCATTGTATGTAAGCTTTGGGAAAGCATTCTTTCTGATTATATTAGACATGTTTGCGAAATTAATAACTGGTATGACAGAAGGCAGTTTGGGTTTAGGAAAGGTTATTTGCCTGAAGCTCAGCTTGTAGGATTTCAGCAAGTTATAGCAGATATCCTGGATTCAGGAGGTCAAATGGACAGTATTGAGATTGACCTGTCTAAGGCATTTGATAGGGCAGATCATGCAAGACGACTGACAAAAATGAGTGAAACTGGACTAGAAAAAAGAGTGACTGAATGGGAGGCTATATTTCTAGAAAATAGAACTCAGAGAATTAGAGTAGGCGAAACTTTATCTGACCCTGTAATAATTAAGAGGGGAATTAGTAGTATGATTGGACAGTTCTGCCGCCGCCTCCTCCTCCTCCTCCTTCGGGTCCCAGGGGCCTCCTCCTCTTCCCGGGAGCCTTCCCAGGGGCCTGCTCCACCTCCCGCGGGAAATTTGAATTGGTAAACAAAGCCACGAGCTTTTTTGACAGCCACGTGCTTTTTGACAGACAACAACGCATCGCTAACCTCAGTACTGCCATCTTCGCGGGCCTAAACCTCAGTGCTGCCAACTTAACCTCACAAGCGCGAGATTTGAATCGGTAAACAAATCCACGTGCTTTTTGTAGCCACGTGCTTTGACAGAAAACAACGTATCGCAAACCTCAGTACTGCCATCTTGACGGGCCTAAACTTTAGTGCTACCAACTTAACCTTACTAGCGCGAGATTTGAATCGGTAAGCAAAGCCACGTGCAGCTGTCATCCGCCATCTTTAATCAAGAGAGCATAGTGCCGCCCTCTTTCGTCAGCTGTCATCCACCATCTTTAACCTACAGAGCACCGTGCTGCCCTCTTTAGTTGGATACCTCTGAAATGTGGTGGCAGCAATTTGCAAAATTCTACATTCTCTTGTTTGGAAACAAACCCATGCGATTTTTGACAGCTATCATCCGCCATCTTTAATCCAGAGAGCACCGTGCTGCCCTCTTTAGCTAGATACCTTTGAAATGTGGTGACGGCAAATTCCACGTGCTCATGTTTGGAAACAAACCTATGCGCTTTTTTGGCAGCTATCATGCGTCATCTTTAATCCAGAGAGCACCATGCTGCCCTCTTTAGCTACTTACCTTTGAAATGTGGTGGCGGCAAATTCCACGTGTTCTTGTTCGGAAACAAACCCATGTGCTTTTCTGTCAGCTGTCAACCGCCATCTTTAATTCAGAGAGAACAGTGCTGCACTCTTTAGCTAGACACCTTTGAAATGTGGTGGTGGCAAATTCCATGTGCTCTTGTTTGGAAACAAATCAACGTGCTTTTTTGACGGCTGTCATGCTCAATCTTTAATCAACAGAGCACCGTGCTGCACTCTTTCGTTGAAATGTGGTGGCGGAAAATTCTACGTGCTCTTCCTTGTTGAAATGTGGTGGCGGCAAATTCCACGTGCTGTGGCGGAAAATTCTACGTGCTCTTCCTTGTTGAAATGTGGTGGCGGCAAATTCCACGTGCTCTTGTTTGGAAACAAATTCTACGTGCTCTTCAGCTGTCATCCACCATATTTAATCAAGAGAGCACCGTGCTGCCCTCTTTAGTTGAAATGTGGTGGCGGCAAATTCTACGTGCTCTTGTTTGGAAACAAACCTATGCGCTTTTTTACAAGCAGCCATCTTTAATCAACAGAGCATCGTGCTGCCCTCTTTAACTACTTACATTTGAGGCGGTTAATTTGAAAAATTATATTTGATAAGCTGCCATCTTTAGTGAACAGAGCATCGTGCTGCTATCTTGCGGGTAATTTTTACGTCAAAGCTGTCATCCACCATCTTGCGTTGCTAACCTTAGTGCTGCCATCTTTAGCTACTTACCTTTGAGGCGAACTATTTGAAAAAATCTATTTGACAAGCTGTCATCCACCATATTGCATCGCAAAAATCAGTTGTGCACTCTTTAGTTAAAATGTGGTAGCGGATAATTTGAAAAATTATTTCTGACAAGCAGCCATCTGTAAACTACAGAACATCGTGCTGCTATCTTTATCGTAGTAGCGAGCAATTTAAAATCTAGATGCTTTTCTAACAGCTGTCATCCACCATCTAGCATCACAAACCTCAGTGCTGCACTCTTTAGTTGAAATGTGGTGGCGGCAAATTCGAACAAGTTTAATCATTCATCGGGGGAGCTAGAGTAAGCACGTGCTGCAGTGATGACGTCATCATGCATGTTTAGACTTGTTCGTTTTCTTGAGAAAAAGTAGGTGGAAGGAATGCAATAAGTATGCATCATAAAAGCAAGGGTTTGCATGTGCTGCAGCGATGACGTTATTGTAGGTGCGCATGTTTAAACCCGTTCGTTGACTAAAAGCTTTAGTCTTCGAGAAACAGTGGTAGAGAGTGGAGTGCAACCATGACGAAAACATTAATAGTTGATGTGCAAGGCTTTAAAGTAAACTTTTGTTAAAAATGAAGCCATGTTTTCCAGTGTTGACTTAGTTAAATGTAACAAAGGCTTTTCAGTCTGTCAAACACACAGCAAATACAATGTAAATTAAAACACTATAAACATATCTGTAAAACACACACTAACATACAAAGAATGACATGTTTCGTTCTACAAGAACATCCCCAGATTCTATCAAATCACTTAAAAACAAGCTTATATATGTACAGTATTGTTTACGTAGCGTAAACTAGTCAATGATTGAGAGATTGGTTATAACATGAAACGGTAATGGCAAAAAAATATATATATATACAATTATTAATATAATGAAAAACTTACGTATTTATCTAGACTGTCGATGTTAAGTCCGTTGTCACCAAACACTATTTCAGGACTGTGGTCATGGAAAGTTTGTGGTGAGCCACGCTGCGCGTGGATAGTGGAGGGCAAGAAAGGGAGGGGCCTTGTAGAGCGATGTGGATCTCTCCTATTGGATGATTAAATCAAGTAGACTATAGAGTGGAGAGGGGAGGGAGATGTAGGGCGGAGCGGCTGGAGCGCTGTAGAACCTTCCATTAACATTGGAGAGGGGAAATGTGTTATTGACCTATTTCATGTTAACTGTACCTTTATGTAATATGGATGAATGCAAATTAATATTTTTTACAGGTGAATAAAGTAAGGAACGTTATTATTATTATTATTATTATTATTATTATGAAAAAATCAATTTACTTTCTATCAAAATTGGAGAGGGGAGAGATGTTATTGTCCTTTTCCATGTTAAATGTACCTTAATGTAATATGGATGAATGCAAATTAATTTTTAGTCGATTAAAATAAGGGACGTTATTATTATTATTATTATTATTATTATTATTATTATTATTATTATTATTATTATTATTATTATTATTATTATTATTATTATTATTATTATTATTATTATTATTATTATTATTATTATTATTATTATTATTATGAAAATGCAATTTACCTTCCATTATCATTGGATAGAATCTGAGGATGTTCTTGTAGAACGAAACATGTCATTCTTTGTATGTTAGTGTGTGTTTTACAGATATGTTTATAGTGTTTTAATTTACATTGTATTTGCTGTGTGTTTGGCAGACTGAAAAGCCTGTGTTACTTTAAAGTAAACGGCAACAAATTTATGTTTTAAGAGGTGGCTGTGTTAGATTGCAGTGTGTTGTGGGCATCAAAACTTGTTAGTTTAGTATTTAGCCCACCGTTCCCTTATTGTTTCCAAACAGATGAAAATAAAAAGCAGACTCAATGGATTGAAAGCAATTTAGGTTTGAAGTGGGAAGAAAAAGGAATACCTTATCGTTTTCTACTATTAATGATGAATGCACATTTGTCAAGAGCAGATCTTGTTCTTTAAAGGGTTGTGAAAAGAAAGAATGGTTGCGTGATTATCTACCATCATCGTGTGAAATTATCGACATGCATGAATTGGGGTGTCCATCATTTAAAACTCTTCCGAAAGAGCGTAGTAGAGAAACAAGTAAACAGTCTTTACAACATGTATGCATGTTCTTTGATTGGTTGTGTTGCAGTGCATGCCGGGAAATGAACAACATATGTAAACTGAAGTTTCGAAATAACCTTAGTGTAAAAGAAACATTTGTAGAGTAAAGACATCATGTCATTTCTAACAGATACTAAGTGTAACGCAGTTGAAAAGGCGATCGTAAAGTTTTATGCATGCAAAAAGAAACTAAACCCTTTTACTGAAGAAGAGTTAAATGCCTTACGAAAGGAATTTTTGGTTAATGTAGCTGCAAATGCTGTAAAGAAGATTTGGGATAAGGTGCCTCGTGAGTGGACATAAGATCCTGTTTTGTCAGAGCTTCAAACGTGTAGTTTACATCATGAACACGTGAGTTTAGGTAGAAGACCTTCTGTGAGACAGTGCCGTACATGTCAACTAATTAAACTGTATCACGGACCGAAAACTAACGAGTTGTCTTCGCTTATAAACACTTATCATGGCTGCGGAGAGAGTAAACAAGGAAAAGGTGAAGAAACGTGCTGGGAAAAAGATGAGGAAGCATGTTGGGCGTGGACTAATCAATAAAGTGATTGACCTTCTTTTCTTCGAGCTTTATCTCCCCTGCGGCCCTAGCACACGTTCGCCTGACACGTAGTTACATGCTACCTGCACAGAGTATGTCGTGTAGCTGTTAAAACCTGCTTCGTAAAGTTATGCTGTGTGTGTGTTATTACCTAGTGCTTCAGCTGCTCAGAAGAAGATAGCAGCACTTGTCGTTGTTGCTGCAATAAAACGAAAACTGAGTGACAAAGATCGTAAAATAAACAAAGGATAAAAATGTATATATATTCTAAAATAAATATGAATTGTAAAAGACATATTACAGGTGTTGTTTAATCCTACAGCATGTCCTAGTGACTTAGAAGAAAGGAGAGGTAGAGGATTAAAAGAAAACACACATAAGATTTAAAGTACATTCTCTTTATTAATCCATGAATTAAAGCTGTTATTAAAACCAAGCCATTTAACATACAGTTTATTCCCACGACGACGAATAACACGTTCAACTAAATAGTGATCAGGATATTTTGTTTTCGATGTAGAATCCTCCTTCAATAGGCTGTCCTCTGAGATCGCGAAGTAAATACGTAACTGGATTAGTAAGCTTAACACTTCTGATTTGAAAAATTTCAGTGCTCCAGTTAGGTGTGTATCCCTTAGCAAAAATAGACTTGTGTTTGCTGATGCGAACAAAATCACCTTCTTTAAAGCGATAGCGACGTGGATCAGCTGTTTTAATTACAAGCTGAATAGCATCTAGACGAGGTGTATTCTTTGTAACAAGACGTGGCTTTGTTCCGATAGTGCGATGAGGTGTATCGTTGTAGGTAGATAAAAGTCTAGGTAGCAGATCAATCCAACGATATGAACCTTGTGCTGTAAATTCTCACCACATCATTGGTTTGTGTGTACGATTAAAGCGTTCTACAACACTTGCCTAGATATTGCTGAACGTAGAGTAGTGTTGAATGCCAAGTAACTTGAGGTAAGAAGAAAAATCCTTGTTGTAAAATTCTTTACCTTGATCAGTTTGAAGAAGCCTTGGCAGCGTTTCGATTCTTCAAAAATATGTTTAAATGCTTCTTTAACTTGAGCTGCTGTTTTAGAACGCACGGGTTGTGCAAAAGCAAACCTCGAGTACACATCGATAACAGTAAGTAGATAAGTATACCCCTTATTACTAGAGGCATATGGAATCATTTCTACTAAGTCTGCTTGCCAGAGATCATCTTTTCCTCGTGTAATAACGCATCTGCGACAGTAGGTGTGACGTGCTGGTTTATGTAACTCATGTGCGATGTTTACCTTTACAGATGAGATCTTCTCTCGACGAGCCATTACAAAATAATACCGGCATAACGTAGTTCTCTTCCTATTTCTAGAATTTCTGATCCGTGACCAGTGTGACCAGCCTCTTGCGATGCTCTTAAATGTTGTAATCGTTCAACGAGTAAGTTTTGGTCATTCCAGTGTCTTACATCCACATACGGCAACAAAGGGTTGTAGATAACATCAAGACTACGTGCAGTCGGAAACAGCTTAGAAATAAACTCACGATACTTGTAACTCTTATTTGCATTTACAGCTTCTGTTCTCTTGTAATTATGTCGTGTTGCGTCAGTAGCAAAAATATTGCTTTATATTTTTTAAGATCATCTTGTAAAATTATATCCTTGTCAGGTATTCGTGAGAAAAGAAGTTCTAAGAGTCCTTTCGTAGGTTTATAGGTAACACCTTTTACAATGAGTTTGTTGTTATTAATCTTAACATTTGAATTTCCTATCCAGAAACAGTCATCTTCGTAGCGAATACCGTAGGTGGTGTCAGTTTTTCCTGTAAAAAGTTTTTATATATAAGGTGCAAAGAGAGATCCATAGGTATCTTGATTAAAAGTTCTGAACTGATTGCGATACTCTGGTGTAATCATACCCTCAGACAAAAATGGTAGATTTTGCGTCGATGTAGTAGGTGTTTCAGCAGTAACATCTGTAGTTAAAAACTCAGCACGCTTAGATGGTGATGTATCATTAAATTCTTCTACTTCTTCCTTATCTTCGTCTCCCTCTTCTTGATCTACATCCTGCTTCTTCTCTTCCTTATCTTGTTCATGCTTTTCTTCTTCTTCATGCTACTCTTTATGATATAATGTTTGCATATAAGCAAAACTTGAAGTAGACTGCGGTAATGAAGTAGAATTAAAAATTTCTTTGTGTGGTGTACTTAGTTGTGTTTTTTAAAATAGATCCGTGTCTGCTTGAATACGTTTAAGCTCTTAAAATTTCCGTCGAATATTGTTTCGAGCTTGGATGATATGTTTTGTGATCTCCTTGCCAGATGTTAACATGATGATGGTTTTTAATCAAGTAGTTGCTGAAATTCTGTGTTAATGCATATAAAATGATCGAAACCCATGTGATATCGTCCATGCTGAACACCACTTTCTTTGTCAATAACTAAAAAGCTGTAACGGTGTAATGACCAACATTTAGCACACATACGTTTAAAGTCATCGAATGTCATATCAGTGTTAACATGATCGTTATACACATGTCGCATGTTGCGCTCATCTTGCCGAAAAGGCACAATAACATTTGCGTTATCGCGTATCAACTGCTTAGGCACACGAGAATAGGTTTGACACAAATAGATGCAATCAACATATTTATGCCGACGCATACTAAAGAATGCACGAATAACGTTTTGCTGTTCTCTTGCGACATCATCAAAGATCATAAGAGAATTAGGAAGCACGTCGTCTGGTGATGGTACTTTCTCATGCGAATTAAATTTTAAATATCTTATTCCATCTTAAACTAGATCGTGCATTACAGTTCGCAGAATAGCATATAGCGGTTGATAGAGTGACTTTGCAAAAACGTAAATATTCTCTAAGCGTACACCATTTACAGAAGTAATAAGTGTAAGTAAAAGACTTGTTTTCCCGCATCACGACGGGCCTGATATAATACATCGAACAGTAAAAGGTAACAACGTTCCATGACGTTTTCTTGTAGTTGTACTAGAACTAGGTAAGAGATGTGGTACAATGTCGGTAACAGGTAGCGTGTCTTGCTGCTTTATAATCTTCATGATAACTGAATCATAAAGTACGTAATAGTAATATATATATATTAAACGAAACAAGAGGTAACGATTAGTTTATGACTTGCTCTTGACTAGTAAAGCCGTGCAGAGCATGGTGAAACAACGATATCCAAACGACATGAAGAGGAAGAAGAAAGTAAAAACTGTTGGATGGAAAGATGTTATAAAGACTGCGCAAAAAGCTATTCGAGGGGAATACAATCCTTGTGTAGCTATTACTAAGGCATTACGCGCAGCAAGAGCGAGAATTTCTCCAAAGTGCAGAGCAATATTTAGTAAACGTGCACGAATTTTTCCTGCACCAAAACGAGGAGGATTTCTTCTTGCGCTGTTTGCTGGCCTAGCAGCATTAGGGTCATTGCTAGGTGATGCTAGTGCTGTAGCGAGAACTGTCAAAGCTGTAGAAGAAGCGAAACAACAGTTGAAAGACAGTGAACGTCATAACAAGACGATGGAGGCAATTGCATTACGAGGCAAAGGTGTGAACATGAAGCAAGCACCATACAAGAAAGGGCTTGGTATCTACATTTCTCCAAAAAAACATCTACTGAATGCACTGCCACACCGAGCTTTAACGCATGATGAAGTTTTTACGTTTGCTAAACAACTAGGAATTCATTATTATCGAGGAGTGTATATGCGCGATCAACTACCAGCGCGCCCACGTGAACGTGAAAGTGCCGTAATTAACATGGACGACAGTCGTGGACCTGGAACTCATTACGTTGCTTATGTAAAACGTAAATCTAAAGTATGGTATTTTGATAGCTATGGAGACTTACCTCCTCCTTTTGAGCTCATACATTATTTCGGAAGCAGTGCAGACATTATTTACAATAAAAACCATGTGCAAAACTTTAAGACACGCATGTGCGGACGATTATGACTTATGTTCTTACATAAAACCCAGACAGTAGAGAAAGAGCATTAGTGTCTACGTGATGACGAACAGTGAAAGAACGTTTGCTGTACGTGGAGAAGGACATGAAACAACCGTCTATTTTAATCCGCCAATCGAACTTGGCTATCGGCCGCATAGTCTTATGACTAGTATTGTTTGAAAGCTACAATAAAATCTATAATGCGCGTGATGGTGTAAACAAGTTCTATTACGATGAGTATGTGCTAACACTACCCTCAGGTAGTTATTCAGTAGACGATATTCATGACTATGTTGAAAGTACGTTAATTTATCAGTTTGGAGAAGATAGTTTTAGTAATCATAATTACAAATTCTCATACACTATAAGCAACATTACACATAAATGTGTTATTGAATCATCATTTAAGATTGACTTCAAATCACAACCAGATTCCATTGGACCATTGCTTGGATTTTCATCGAGGGAGATCCTACCGAACGTACGTTACGAGTCTGATCAACCTATAACACTCTTCGATGATTATCATGTGAACATTACTTGTAATATTATTACAGACTTGAATAGTAATCTACAACCTTCGCATGTCCTGCACGACTTTATTGTTACAGAGGAACGTGGATATACTATTTTTGAGAAACCATCAGTAGTTCTTTATCATCCTCTGTCTGTAAAACACATTAGCAACATTAATCTTAGACTTGTAAAAAAATAAGCTTATTCGTTTAGTTCGGCATGCGTACGTAGCTTACAAACTACATCTCAAACCAGTATGAAAAACATCTATAAAACACGGTGTACATTACGAAGACATACTACATGTGTGCAGAGACTCATCGAGTTAACAGATACCCATAAGCAGATACTCTAAGATTTAGGATATACACTACTACAACAGAATGGAAGAAATGCTAGACATTACGAACGCAGTAGAAACTCGTGAAGGTGTAGTACGAAGTGAGCTTCATTCCTATCAATCTTTTACGTTTGGATTAAATAACAATGATGAAATTCATTTTATTATTAATCAGCAGGATGTATACACCTTACCACACGAAAGCTACCTCTATATTGAAGGACGACAAGAAAAGTCGGATGGAAGTGGACCTAGCACTTCACAACTAAACAACCACTCTCTAGCTTTTCTCTTTTCTGAAGCGCGATATGAAGTAAATAATGTTGAAATAAATCGAACGAAGAATGTTGGTATTACAAGTGCAATGAAGAAAGTAATCTTTTGCGGATGGCTGGATAGTGTCCAATAGTTACTAACAACTGGATGATTAATGAGGATGGAACTTTTACGGGTATGTTATCACTGAAACATATTTTTGGATTCGCAGAAGACTTTACACGTATTATAATCAACGCAAAACAAGAGCTTATTCTAATCCGTGATCGAATTGATTACAATTCTCTTAAAGCAGTAGAAACACCTGTAGAATCGAAAATTACACTTCATCGTATACTGTGGAGGATACCACATGTAACCTTATCTGATCGTGAAAAACATCGATTGCTCAAGATTGTAGAAAATGATACACCATTTCCTATACGTTTTCGAAGTTAGGAACTGCATGAATATCCTGCGTTACCACCTACAAACAAGCATAGCTGGGCTGTTAAAACATCACGTTTTACTGAGAAGCCCTTGTATATTATTTTTGGATTTCAAACTAATCGTAAATTCAATCACGAAAAAGATAGCTCAATGTTTGATCACTGTAAATTAAGACACGTTAGACTATATCTCAACGGAATTACGTATCCCTACGAAAACATAGACATTAACTTTGAGAAAAAGTTTGGGATGCTCTATGACATGTTTTGTAAATTTCAATCATCGTATTATCAGAAAGAAGTTCGTCCGCTTTTTACACCTCAAGAATTTAAAAATAAAGCACCGATTGTAGTTATAGACTGCTCTTATCATGAAGAATCAATAAAAGAATCTCCAGTTGATATTCGTTTAGAATTTGAAACATCTGAAAACATTCCTGCTAACACAGCAGCCTATTGTCTTATTATTCATATGAGTGATGTTACTTACCATCCGCTAACGAATATTGTTACGAGACTATAAATAAGAATAGCTCTTTATCATTTACATTAGTGTGTGCTTCGACATCGTACGCTATGGAACAAAACTGTGAATGTGCATGCTGTTTGCATGCTCATACGCAACATCTTATTTATCTTACACGAGTGAGTGAGGCTATTAAGATGTTCTATAAACATAGATCGTCGATGCGGAAACATCTTATTCAATACTTACCACCAGGATTTTTATCTACGTACGCTGCCTCTTACGAACATAATTTTTGGGACATCCTTCCTCTACACAGTAAGATGTCGATCGAAGTAGCTTTATGCAGAACTTGTCAACGACATTACAAGATTCGAGGAGAAAATGGTGATGATGATTGGGATGGACCAAATCCGAGGATTGAACACTGTACACTGTGTATGAATGATCTTTCTCTAGTACCTCATGATGATGATGATGATGATTCCGAAAAGGAATAACAACAAGGTAAAAAGTGTATGATCTCTGTAAAGTATAACATACTTAGTATAAAATATTTCTAGATGTTTTTGTTTAATTTGAATGTTGCAGGAGGCATACTGCAAAACGTTGTTAAGAAGCATACCAACCTTGTCAGCAGCAAAACGAACACTGTTGTAGTACATTTGTAAATAAATATTTGATCGCATTCAAAATGTTGTACTTATTGCATTCCTTTCACCTACTTACTCTTAAGAAAACGATCAGGTCTAAACAAGCACAATGACGTCATCACTGCAGCACGTGCTTACTCTAGCTTTTATGATGCATACTTATTGCACTCCTTCCACCTACTTTCTCTTAAGAAAACGAACAAGTCTAAACATGAATGATGACGTCATCACTGCAGCACGTGCTTACTCTTGCTCCCCCGATGTATGATTAAACTTGTTCGAATTTGCCGCCACCACATTTCAACTAAAGAGTGCGGCACCGAGGTAAGCGATGTAAGATGGTGGTGGCTATAGATGGCAGCACGGTGCTCTGTTGATTAAAGATGGCTGCTTGTCAAAAATAATTTTCAAAAATTATCCGCCACCACATTTCAACTAAAGAGTGTAGCACTGAGGTTTGCGATGCAAGATGGCGGATGGCAGCTGTTAGAAAAGCATCTAGATTTTAAATTGCTCGCTACTACGATAAAGATAGCAGCACGGTGTTCTGTAGTTTAAAGATGGCTGCTTGTCAGAAATAATTTTTCAATTTATCCGCTACCACATTTCAATTAAACAGTGCAGCACTGAGGTTTGCGGTGCAAGATGGCGGATGACAGCTTGTCAAATAGATTTTTCAAATAGTCCGCCTCAAAGGTAAGTAGCTAAAGTGGGCAGCACTAAGGCTAGCAATGCAAGATGGTGGATGACAGCCGTGAAGTAAAAATTACCCGCAAGATAGCAGCACGATCCTCTGTTCATTAAGGATGGCAGCTTGTAAATAGAATTTGTCAAATTAACCGCCTCAAAGGTAAGTAGCTAAAGAGGGCAGCACGATGCTCTGTTGATTAAAGATGGCTGCTTGTCAAAAAAGCGCATAGGTTTGTTTCCAAACAAGAGCACGTAGAATTTGCCGCCACCACATTTCAACTAAAGAGTGCAGCACGGTGCTCTGTTGATTAAAGATGGCGGATAACAGCTGTCAAAAAAGCACGTTGATTTGTTTCCAAGCAAGAGCACGTGGAATTTGCCGCCACCACATTTCAAAGGTATCTAGCTAAAGAGTGCAGCACTGTTCTCTCTGGATTAAAGCTGGCAGATGACAGCTGTCAGAAAAGCACATGGGTTTGTTTCCAAACAAGAGCACGTGGAATTTGCCGCCACCACATTTCAACAAACAAGAGCACGTAGAATTTGCCGCCACCACATTTCAACTAAAGAGTGCAGCACGGTGCTCTGTTGATTAAAGATGGCGGATGATAGGTGTAAAGAAAGCACGTTGATTTGTTTCCAAACAAGAGCACGTGGAATTTGCCACCACCATATTTCAAAGGTATCTATCTAAAGAGGGCTGCACTGTTCTCTCTGGATTAAAGATTGCGGATGACAGCTGACAGAAAAGCACATGGGTTTGTTACCAAACAAGAGCACGTGGAATTTGCCGCCACCCCATTTCAAAGGTAAGTAGCTAAAGAGGGCAGCACGGTGCTCTGTTGATTAAATATGGCGCATGATAGCTGTCAAACAAGCGCATAGGTTTGTTTCCAAACTTGAGCACGTGGAATTTGCCTTCACCACATTTCAAAGGTATCTAGCTAAAGAGGGCAGCACGGTGCTCTCTGGATTAAAGATGGCGGATGATATCTGTCAAGAAAGCGCATGGGTTTGTTTCCAAACAAGAGAATGTAGAATTTTTCAAATTGCCGCCTCCACATTTCAAAGGTATCTAGCTAAAGAGGGGAGTACGGTGCTCTGTAGATTAAAGATGGTGGATGACAGCTGACGAAAGAGGGCGGCACTATGCTCTCTTGATTAAAGATGGCGGATGACAGCTGCACGTGGCTTTTTTTACCGATTGAAATCTCGCGCTAGTAAGGTTAAGTTGGTAGCACTAAAGTTTAGGCCCGTCAAGAAGGCAGTACTGAGGTTTGCGATACGTTGTTTTCTGTCAAAAGCACGTGGCTGTCAAAAAACACGTGGATTTGTTTACCGATTCAAATCTCGCGCTTGTGAGGTTAAGTTGGCAACACTGAGGTTTAAGTCCGTTAAGATGGCAGTACTGAGGTTAGCGATGCGTTGTTGTCTGTCAAAAAGCACGTGGCTTTGTTTACCAATTCAAATTTCCCGCGGGAGGAGGAGTAGGCCCCTGGGAAGGCTCCCGGGAGGAGGAGGAGGTGTGGGCGCCTGGGAAGGAACCTCGGGAGGAGGAGGAGGCCCCTGGGAGCCGGAGGAGGAGGAGGCGGCAGAACTGTCCAATTATACTACTGGAATTCCTCTAGGCAGGACCTTTATGTTTTCTTATAAATCAATGATATGTGTAAAGAAGTGGAATCAGAGATAAGGCTGTTTGCAGATGATGTTATTCTGTACAGAGTAATAAACAAATTACAAGATTGTGAGCGGCTGCAGGGTGACCTCGATAGTGTTGTGATATGGAGGGTGGGCAATGGTATGATGATAAACGGGGTTAAAAGTCAGGTTGAGAGTTTCACGAATAGGAAAAGTCCTCTCAGTTTTAATTACTGCGTTGTTGGGGTGAAAGTTCCTTTTGGGGATCATTGTAAGTACCTAGGTGTTAACCCTTTCAGTCTATTTGTCCACTGTAGTGGACGATTTATTTCCGATGGTTTAATGACTATCTAAATGTTTGGAAAAGTAGATGTCATAGTGTACACTGAGGTAGTCTGATTCATCTACTGACTAAATTTGTAACTGCTGCTTATATCAATAATATGTTACCTGGCAGTGGTTGCCAGAGTTACCAATCTAGGGTGTGTTCACACATGCACTCAGTTGTCCAGATAACTGAGAATGTAGGCTGTTTTTTTCTGTTTGGGAGTGTTTCTATTAGTCATAAAATATTGGCATTCATGGGTTGGCACAACTGATTGTCATGTAGAATTTGTTAAAAGATCGTCAACCACAGTGGACATGATGACTAGCATTGAATGTTTGTATTCTTAGACCATGTTGTGGTCATAAATTGTGACAGTTGTTTGGTGTGCATTACTGTCAGTTTTCTGTTTCTTATTTATATAGTGTACTCATAATTGACGTAAAATATTCAGGAATAATAGACCAAAGTATAGTGCTGAAGACATTTTAAACCTCCTGGAAAATGGTGATCTATCTGAAATTGAAGAGCTAGGAGAAATGAAGACTTCCATGCAGAAATAGAGACTGATGAATTTGTCTCACTCGTTGATTACTTGCAGCAAGAAGATGCAGGCACATTTCACAGTGGATCTCCTAATGATTCTCACATTGATGGTCACATTCCTGAAGAAAATAATCCTTCAAAAAGTAATTAAGGTAATGAACATTTACCGAAACATACATGCATTACAATTGATGAATTATCAAAGACCTGTACTTTATTGATCAGGAACTGACACAGAACAAGGATATCTCTTGGCGTCCAGGGGCCTATGTTTCACTTCCCATAAGTTTCTACCAACCTCCACATACCAGTTGCCCAGTCCTACTTCTTACTTTGAAAAGTATTGCAATCAGACTTTACTTAAGAAATTGTTGAAAATACGAACTTGTATGGCAGAACACAACTAACTTTTCACCCACAACAGTACAAGAAGTACAAACTTTGGAATTAATTTATTTATGGGAAACTTGAACTATACACGAGTTCGTTTGTATTGGGAACCTAAATTATGTGTGCCTCTGATATCCGAAACATGACATTGAACAGATTTTTTAAATTGCGCCAAAACGTGCACTTTGTAGATAACAGGAAGAAATATCCCAACAACACAGATCGTTTTTGGAAAGACCGTCCTTTATTTGATGCGATAAAATCTCGATGTAAAGAGTTAGAACTGGAAGGTAAACTCTGCATAGATGAACAAATGATACCTTTCAAGGGCCAGATCAACGTCAATATGTTCAGAACAAACCTACTAAGTGGGCCTTGAAGGTATTTATTTTGTGTGGAGAGAGTGCTATGATGTAGGAATTTCTCCTTTTTCAAGGTGTTCCAACGCCAATAAATGCAGAGTACAAAAAATTTGAGTTTGAAGCTAATGTTGCTCTGCAGCTTTCCAGGCGCATAAATGTGCCATTTCCTCAGTTGTATTTTGACAAATATTTTAGACGTATGGGCTATTTCAGTGGATACAGAACAAAGGTATTTATTCTACCAGTATAGTTCGTGTGAACCGGTTTCATAGCCGACCTCTTCGTGCTGATGCAGATGTAAAAAGGAATGAAGTTCGAGGATTCATGCAAGAGGTAATCAGTAATGATGGTGCTGTGATCCTTACGAAGTGGTTCGACAACAATTCCGTGATCATGTGATCTAACTTCCAAGGAATTGGGAATGCGGGCACGTGCAAGTGTTGGGACAAGAAAAAAAGGAATACCTCAATGTTCCGAGACATGAAGTTGTGAGACACTACAACACTTGCATGGTTGGTGTCGATAAATTTGACTTTCGGATTTCAATTTACCGCACCTTAATACGCTCAAGAAAGTGGACACAGCGCCTATTTACACATGCCCTGTACATGGCCATAACCAATTCATGGTTAGAGTATTTGCGTGAAGTAAAGGTCCTTGGCCTTCCTGCAAATAAAACATTGGATTTGATACACTTTGGCCAGCACGTAGCAGAAGCATGGATTATGGCTGGTATACCCATTGCAAAGAACAGAGGCAGACCGTCAAATGAATCCGTGCCATCAGTTGTACCGGCCAAGAGAAGAAATGAGCTGAAACCAGTAAAGGATATGCAGTTTGATTCAGTCGGCCACTTACCTTGCTTTGACTAACATTCAGTGTAAAGGTGCAAGAACCCGTGGTGCAAAGCAAAAACGCACATAAAGTGTGCTAAGTGTAGATTGCACCTGTGCATTGCAAGAGACAGAAACTGCTTTCGACAGTGTCATACAAAGTAACTGCAAGGACTGGATATGAATTGTTTGAGTGTATTCATTATTGAGATGTTCATTGTTATTGGCCCTGTTATAAATACTTTACAAATACAGTATTTTGATAATTATTCTCCAATGATGTTTTATGAGGGCATTACAGACTAAAATTGACTACTTTTTTTAGACAATCTGTTATCTGCCAGTCACTTTGTCCACTACAATGCACGATCTGTATCTCTGTTCAGGATATTCCAATTGAAGTTTTAATTTTTTGTTTAGTTCATGTATCAAATTTCAAAATTTTATGTTCAGAAATGATAAATTGTGACTGAAACGGTTAATATAAGACCTTTATTGGGGTAATCACATAAATATGATTGTTAATAAAGGGTACATATCTCTACACATGGTTATGAGGGTATTTAGGGGTTGTAGGAAGGATGTAAAGGAGGGGGCATATACGTCTCTGGTAAGACCCCAACTAGAGTATGGTTCAGTGTATGGGACCCTCACCAGGATTACTTGATTCAAGAACTGGAAAAATCGAAAAATATGCAGCTCGATTTGTTCTGGTTGATTTCCGACAAAAGAACAGCGTTACAAAAATGTTGCAAAGTTTGGGCTGGGAAGATTTGGGAGAAAGGAGACGAGCTGCTCGATTAAGTGGTATGTTCCCAGCTGTCAGTGGAGAGATGGCGTGGGAGCGCAACAGTAGACGAATAAATCTGAGTGGTGTCTTTAAAGTTAGGAAAGATCACAATATGAAGATAAATTTGGAATTCAAGAGGACAAATTGGGACAAATATTCGTTTATAGGAATGGGAGTTAGGGATTGGAATAACTTACCAAGGGAAATGTTCAATAATTTTCCAATTTCTTTGCGACCATTTAAGAAAAGGCTAGGAAAACAACAGATAGGGAATCTGCCACCTGGGCGACTGCCCTAAATGCAGATCAATAGTGATGGAGTAATTAAAATTCAAAATAAGCAAATGCCAATCTGGATGATATGTGCGTTTGAACAGAATAACCTATTCCTCACTAGCATTTTACGTCTACCAAGAATATTGCATAAAAAGACATCATTGCACTTAAATTTCAGCAGCTTACACGGCACAAGCCAGTGGGTCACATCTCGGCTGCGTCACGCCTCCTTACACCATCATTTTCACAGGTAGGACCTGCGGATAAGTTCTTGCTTCAGCTTCTGGTGTTGCCATATTCTTCTGGGTCTCGTTCCTGTTGATATCTGCAAGGTATGTAGTATGTGATTTCACTTTTCACCGCTTTGCGTGCTCGAGTGCACAGCATCAAACCAAACACAGGCTATATTTAATTTAGCCGTTGTACGAAATTTATATATTAGCACATCGTAAGTTTTAAGACACAGAACATCCCATGTTTCGACGCTCGTCCTTGGCAGCGGCACGAATTCATACGGAACGCAGTCGTATAGTTCACGCGTCCGCGAACGGACCGATAATAATAATAATAATAATAATAATAATAATAATAATAATAATAATAATAATAATAATAATAATAATAATAATAATAATAATAATAATAATAATAATAAGCGTCCGTCGCGCTTGTTGCTATCAGTTCCAAATGTTTAATTACCAGTTTACATAGTTAATGCACGTAATTAATTCCATCCCGCGAAAGGAAAATCACTCCAAGTGGCAACCGTATCGGGTCACGTACAACTCACGCCACGATCAATGAAATAAATGGTAAGATTTCGCCTCGCGGTGATCTGAAATATACCTACACCAGGTTCGTTGGCTTAGGGGAACACCTACTATTTGAAAATGGAGCCAATCAGCGGCCTAGCCTAAATCAACTGTTTTGCTTTTAAACTATTTAAGTTAATAAGTAAAAGCGCTCGAGTACTCAGTCCATCTATAAAATTATATACAGTAATTCTGTCTCAGACTTCTATCTCAATCAGACCTGTGGATTAGCAGCGGATAACGGATTGAATTAATTAAGTATTGACAATTATAGCACTGCAAAATCGAAGTTGGTAATTCTGGAATTTTTGTCATGGGCTTCCTACATGCAAATCTGGCACGCTCCTAGCTTGTCATTGACTAGATTCAACTGGTGGTGTGAGGCTTCCTTACACGCGGCTACAGACAACGGCTTGATTTAAAAATTGTAACATCTCGCTGCTAGTGGAACATTGCTGGCGAGTCTCACCCCCTCTCATCACTCCAACTGACGTTCGGCCTCGCCTTCAACTATCTGCAGTAGAAATATCAGACTACTGTCCACGTTAAAATTAAATATATAAATGGGGCATCTAGGGTATGGCTCAGTACAACAATTGGTACAAACAATGCAAATCGCAGAGACGATAAATAAGTCAGAAAATGAAATAAACTCCAGGTCCAGACCATATACACAAGGAAAACCTAAAACTGTCACAAGAGATAATGTTACCAGTATCGACAAAAAGTTGATAACGAATATCCCATATCTGGAACAATACCAGGGTGCTGGAGAAAATCATCCATCGGGGTAAAAAAAGTCTAGAAAAACAACAGATAGGGAATTTTCCAACTGAGCGACTGCCCTAAATCCAGACCAGTAGTGATTATAGTTTAGTAATGTTTCCACGTGTAATTTCTTGACCCATCACCTAAGCAGTACAGCGGAAACTGTTAACCATGTTATCCAAACAAATTGTGTATATGTTATGTTGGATAACTTTCGTTTTCGTTTTACTTACTTCGAAAAAGGGGTGACTAACCTTCCCTTCTTTAAAAGGTTTATAATCGGTTTCAGATGAAGCCTCCTTCAAGGTTCTAATAAAATGTAAGGCATCTGTGACCTTGTGTCTGTGATTGCTCTGACTGGTCTTTCAATTTCCTACTAAACTAACTACTACTGCCTGCAAGGACACTTCAAGTGCAGGTACTGACCTTGAATGCAATTCTTCAGTAGGTTTAGTTTCCTCTCGCTCCCTTTTGACCAAAACACATAATTTATCATTCTCTTACATGGTATCCTTTCCGAATATCAGTCATTCACTTCTGTAGAGCAGCAGCAAAGATTAAAATACGCAAGAGCATCCTTCACAAACTCAGTGGCACTAGACGGGGAGCAAATGCTAATGTCCTCCAAACAACAGCTCTTGCCTTAGTATACCAGTTGCAGAATATTGCAGCCTTGTGCGGATCAACAGCTCACATACAGGAAAGATTGATGTCCAGCTGATCGGCACCATGAGGACATTGTCTGGCACACACAAATACACACCATTTAAATGGCTGCCATTATAAATTAACATCCGTCCTCCTCACCTTTGAAGGCTAACTGCTCTGAAGAAGGAAATGTTAAATTACTTCAAATTCACTCTTGCCAATTCATCAGAACTGAAAACCTCAGAAGCGTGGAAGCAGTGGCGGCCGGTCAATACGTGCTACCGGGCTCCAGCACGTAGCTTGGAAGTGTAAGGAATTAATTATATTCAGTACAATTATTCTGGTGCCTTTTCTTTGTTTTGAGTACAGTATGAATTTGTGCTTTGTGAAAATCGGGGCAAGATCTATCGAACAACTAGCGCCGTTCTCCCGCGGAACCTGGCTCGTGCTCACGAGAAATGAGCTCGGGCGTGTAGCCTGAAGGAAGCAATACGCAGGCGCAGCCAAATTTGAAACACTCCCCGTAGCCGGTGGAGTATACCGTCAACCGGGATCAACTTTCTATGATCCCGTCTATAGTTACTTTTTCTCCCGGAAGGGGGTAGAAATGCTCGATGCCTCTTGCTACCGTGATGTTCACGGCCGACTTGATGCGTCGCTCCAGCTAGCGGAGCGCAGTGAGGTATCCAGCCGGCCGTGTGATGTTGAACGTGATAAGCGATTCTGCCACCAGAGAGTAGCATCGTCTGGGCTCAAAAGGTAACTGGGGGCAATCTATCACAATCATAATGTTGTTATTAAGTTAACCAATCAATGCTTGTTAAAATATCCATCTTCCTTTTGTGTCAAAAATAAGGAATTCGTACGTGAGTCAAAGAATCTTGGACTGACCCTAAATGTTATCCCGCATTAGAATGTATTTATGCTGGTAATAGAAGAGGTCTCAATGATTCTGTTGGTAGCACTTTCAGTTGCTTTGTGCGGTGTTTGATCTCGCGGTTATATTGTTGGTGCGTGTTTTTCTATCACTGTGTTGGTGCTTAAGTTCATACGGAGAATTATCCAATTATTTATCCTCTACAGTGTATATCAAGTGAAATTAAATTAGTGTTCTTAGTGAGGATTTATATTTCCATCATCCTATTTGGGAAGTGAGTATACAGCATGAATAGTGTGGATAGTTTGAAGAAAGAACCATTTTCTAGGAGAACATTAGAAGAAAGAGTGAACATAAAGAGAACAGGTCGTCCCACTCCAGTCTTAAATTTAACTCAGAAGGCTTCGAGAGGGCGAAATTCCAGTTATATCAGGCATTTCAACTGTATAGTTTACTACAATAACAGTTGGATATGTGGCTGTGATATAAGAAATGATTTGTTTTGTTTTCCTTGCGTCTTATTTGGAAATAATGATATCTGGAGTACGAAAGGTCTGAAGGATCTGGGGCGTTTGAACGAGTATATGAAGAAGCATTCGTCGAACAGAAAACACATCAATAATGTAGTGGACCTAAGTGCTCTAGGAAATGTGAATATTGCAACACAACTTAGTAGTGCATATCACGACAATTTGCAGAGACATAATGCAGAAATAGAGAAGAATAGGTATATTTTGTCTAAAATCATTGACTGTATAAAATTTTGTGGGGCATTCGAACTAGCTTTACGTGGTCATGATGAGTCTTCCGTATCTGAAAATCCAGGAGTGTTCTTGGGATTAGCTGATTTCATGAGCAGTCTAGACAGTGCCATTAAGGAACACATGGAATCCAATAAGGTATTTAAGGGCACATCAAAAACCATCCAGAATGAACTGCTAGACTGTATGCTGGAAGTCTGCCGTGAAAAGATACTGGAGGAAATACATAACTCTAAGTACACTGCTATTATGGCAGATGAAACTACTGACGTTTCTGAAGAGCTACAGTTAGCAATTGTGTTCAGATACGTATTAAATGGACAACCACTTGAAAGATTTTGGGGATTCTTTAATCCAGATGGACAAGCTGCAGATGCAATATCTGAGTGCATACTTCAGCAGGTCAATAGCATTTTTCAGGTTAATCCAGATAAAATTATCGCCCAAACTTACGATGGAGCATCTGTGATGAGTGGTGAAAGAGGTGGAGTTCAAAGGAAAATCAAAGCTCACTATCTCCTAGCCAATTACATTCACTGCTACGCCCACCAGCTCAACCTCGTATTAGAACACGCGGCCTCTCAAAATCAAGCTGCGCGGGTATTATTCTGAAGCCTATCTGCATTTCCTGCATTCTTTTCCAGATCTCCTCAACGTCTGACAGGTTTGGAGAAAGTGGTAGCACGAAGAATTCCAGGATGTTCATCAACAAGGTGGAACTTCAAGTCTAGAACCGTCAATCTCGTGCATGAAAACAAAGATGCTTTGTTGCAATGCTTTCTGGACCTGGAACAGTCGAATTTGTAAGGACAGTTCAAGAAGCATGTGGACTCAGGCACGATTTGGAGGACGAACAGTTCTTATTTTGGCTGTCCTTCTTTCACAGAATTATGCCTCATGTGGATATTTTGTACTCCCAGCTACAAGCAAGATCGACAGATGCAATAAAAATAGGAAAAGCTGTTGGCATTTTTAAGAAGACTGTTGCTTTAGTCAGGGATTCTGTCGATAAAATAGCAAATGAAGTTTCTTCAGAAATGCCACAAAGCAAAAAATGCAGAACGGAATCCTACAGGACGGCTGATGCTAAGAATGTTTGTGATCGAATCACTGAAGAGTTAGATCGTAGATTTGAGTCTCTTTCTTATTTAGAGGTTGCAAATTTATTAGATTCGATGAATTTTAGCGAATATTCAAAACAGTTCCCTGTAAAAGCAGTGAATACTGTGTGTGACGTATACAGACTCCCAGACAAGAATAGACTAATGACTGAGCTCAGCGTTCTGTATGAAAGAACTGATTTCAGAGAAATGGACGGTGCAGTTCCTTTACTTCAACTGATCCCGAAGAACAAACTGCAGGATACATTCGCCCAGATAACAGAATTGCTCAGGATTTTGATTACGATTCCAATGAGTACTTCCGAACCGGAAAGATTCTTTTCGAGTCTTAAAAGGATTAAAACGTTCCTTCGAAATACTATTTGTCAGGAACGGTTGAATGCATTAGCGATGCTATCAATCGAGAAAAAGCTTATCTCGAAAATAAAGAACTTTAACCAAAAGGTGATCGACAAGTTTTGCAGCAAGAAAGATCGCCGTATGGACTTTGTATTTCGCCATTAGGTGAGTAAAAGCAATCTTTCTAATCTTTCTCGAAATAAATATTTATCTCGTAGATAGTTGTCGATGTATTCATCTGCTTCCAAATTAATGTTTTTGTTTGTTCTGTGTTATAAATTGTGAGAAATTTTTATTATTATTATTATTATTATTATTATTATTATTATTATTATTATTATTATTATTATTATTATTATTATTATTATTATTATTATTATTATTATTATTATTATTATTATTATTAAGAAGTTTGAAGTAACTTGTCAGTTGTTCATCATGGCAATATGCAGATTGAAAACAGCGTATTTAGGGTTTTTTGTAGCACGTAGGACGATTTTTTCACGAGCCGCCACTGCGTCGAAGATTAAATTCTCGACATCCATCATGACAAATGGGAAAGAGGCTCGTTGAATCACATTACAATATGAATAATGCCTGGAGGGAGGAATGGGCTGCTTCAAATCCTGACCAGCTAGGGTTGATATCCGACCCCTGAGGGAAACTTGCTGGGTTCAACTTGGCAAGAAGAATCTGGGTTTCGTTGAACATAGTGTGTGGACCGGTCTTGGAAGATCCATCTTCTGGCCCTACAAGTGGAGAAACATTTCCAGCTCCCATTGCGACTGCGCTGACGCAGCTCAGACAGTCCACCAGGTTGAGATGATGTGCCCACTTCGGATCTTCCAGGCAAGATACCACGAACTTCGTGCAGCATGTGAAGAGGCAGTGAACTGGCGAAATTATCTGGATATTAAACTATAAGTTATATTTCCAGCCATTGATTGTTTTTCCGATTGTTGTTCTATCTTCTTTAAGTGTACATAGGTTTAAGTATATATATATATAGTTCATCTGTACCTTATATATGGCATAAGAAATTTAAAAGCATTGCAAATCGTGAATGTAAGGATGGTATGGATTTGGTATAATTTATGGCAGTTGGTGGATAGCTCTCTTCTAATTCTCTAGCACGAGAATTTGGTACAGTTGACTCGACCAAATACTGAAACTTATCTCCTAAACCAATGTCTTACACTTGATCAATTTTAGAAATTTGTCCCCGCCATTGTAACCACGTTTATCACCACTAAATTTATTAAGCTCGACATGTGGGAGTTGAAATTTCCTTTTCTGCTTATTAATTACCGTCAGACTGTTGGAACCACTAATATTGTAGCATTCTTTCACTCTCTTTTCTAACATAAATCTTACTTCCTGTCGTACTCTTCATTGACTTGTTTCCTACGTCCAGCTGAGTTTCTGTTGCATCCTCTTCTAACATAAGCGTGAGTATTTGTTCATCAAGATTCTGAAGTTCATCGAACTTTGATGTCAATATCTGAAACTGTACTTAGGTTTCTAAAACACGTGTTGATTCGTCGGAAAACAACTCGGCTTTTATTTCATTGTGTACTAGCGTAGACGCCGTTCTCGTAACCCAATTTAACGTGCCCATTCCATGTTCAAAATAAAGTCCTACCGCGATCTGCAAATGTAAATGGGTGTAAATATGGACCATAACATCGCTCAACTTCATTTTATTACAGAAAAAGGGTCTTCATCTTATTTATTACGATACTACAGGTAGATAAACGATCGACATTCAAAATCCACACATGATTATTCTGACATGGATGACCAGTGCAGGTAACGAAAATGAGATTAAAACGTCCGTGCATTCTTGACAGGTAAATGAACGACAGTGCACGAAAAAGAGGATTAGCTCCATCACTGAATCACTCGTGACAAACTGTCAAAAACAATAAAACTTACTTATCACACATTATTATTCTGTCAATGGGCCCAGGATAGGAAAAGCAGAAGGCAAGAATATGATACAAAAAGCGCAACCACTGCCTTTGTTACGAATGAATGCGACATCGTTACTGTATTAAACACACAATATATTTTTGTTCACACAAATAAGGAAGGCAGTGGGGTGTATTGTCGTTTATACAACACCAACCACAATAATGAAATGACTAGTAAGTAAGCCTCCCTTCGACATACAAAATTTCTATCTATAACGTAATTGGAAATTCCAAATTGACTATCAACATACTGTACCAGTAACCGCCAGCGGTCTGGAACATAATTTATTTCAGCGTTAGGTACTGCGAAGTAAACAAAGTCACAGCTGGAACTTGCGAGTGAGAGCGAGTAACTACGTCACGAGCTTCACGCAAGGAAGTGACATGGCTATGACGCGCCGATCACGTGAACAGCGCGTGATTGCATGGAAAGGAATGGTATAAAAGGACAGGGATTCGCCAAGTAAAAGTCAGTTCATAACTCGCAGCTGAAGGAACAACACGATATTGTACGCGAGTGACTACGCCGAGGTTCGAACATAGCCGCCACGAGTGAGGTTCGCCGGTAAGAACTCTGCCGTAATTGTCGTCAAAAGACTTTTATTCAAAGTGCTACTTTTGGACTTACAAAATTTTTCGAAAATTAAAATACGAACTTAGTTTTCACGAAGTACTAGGACTATTTCGAGAATGTGTGACAGTAACTTAAACTGTGGTATAATGTATTGAAACTTCAACTCAGTCGACAGCGAGTGTGTAGAACTTGTACTCACACCAGATTTATCTTTAACTTGGAACATTTGTAATTTAAAAGCGGGTGCATATGAACTCAATTTTCCAGTGAAATACATAAATACTTATTCTTTTAAAGCAAGTAACGCAATTAAAGTGTTTAAAGATTGGTGTTTAATACAAGTGTGATTAACTCTAAACAGCTTAAAGCATTCGTCTAGGGTGAACAAGACAGTGCCGCATTAGACGACTTCTTCAAAACACTGTAGCTATTTGAACATACAAACATGCATGTGTTTAGAACACTTCTACAGTTGTAAATATAGCTTTCCTTCGTGTGTCATACCAATAACTATATTAGAACTGTGTTTTTCCTCTGAACAGTTATTCCGATAAAGGAGCTTTCGTAATTTTGCTGCTAGTGTTAAGAACAGTGAACAAGTGCACATAACAAAATACCATGCACACATTTATGAAGTGCAAATACGACTTATTTTGAATGGGACACTACCAAGCAATCACAATCAGTTGAACTTTCTCGTGTTCGCTATATTACACAGTGACGCGCGAAATTCTGACGAGTGCCTATCTCTCGTAATTATCATATCTGCCTGCCGCTACACAAGCTGAATCTCGAGTCGACGTGGGACGTGTCAACAAGGGAATGGAACTGCGGTATCAACATAGGATATGGAGCGTGGTGCTATGGTAATGACTTCACGACACCGGCTGCCTATGGTGACAACTTGCTGTTTGCTGACCAGCAGCTGTCTACATTCCAGTCCTGAGTTCCAGTAAAAATAGGTGATATGAAGTGTATTTTAAACCACTTTCAAAATAACTGCATAAAATTCCACAGAACAAACTTTCTTCTTGCCAAGTGGAATAGTAAAATCAGTGACTTCGTTTAGCAGCTTTACGAACAGTTATTACAACGCTCAATGGAAAGTAGACTTTTACCAAATTCTAGTTTGCGTTATTTTCGAAGTGTGAAATTTTTCATACGTATAAACACATTTAGGGAGAACTTCACAAACTTTGAAAGTAAAAGAGTATTTATTTTAAAGTGAAATTTATTATTTAAAAAGACTGTAGGAAATAAGTGATATTTATTATTTAAAAAAGACTGTAGGGAAACAATTCAGTATTTGGAATTTTGAATTTGATCTTCTGGTGAGACATTCATTTCTGTTAGTTTACGGTGACTTACGTGAAAACAAATTATTTTCAAAATCTCAAGATAAAGGCAACGTTTTTAAAATCAGGTAAACATTGCATTACGAAAATTTTGTAAAATAACTTGCTTTAATGTTTAAATAATTTGCCAACGAAACAAATATTTCGTGAAAAGGAGCAGGAATAATACCGTAGGAAACATTGCTCATAAATACATGATGGTGAATCAATTGAGCTTTAAGCCCAACTATTATTTTCCTCGGCGTACGCCTCTCTGTACCTGCTCCCTAAGAGCCGTCCACCCCTACGTGAAGATTCTCATGCCCAGATCCCTAATCATTTCCCGGTAGAATACTTATGAATAAAAGTTACACTTTCCAGGTCTTACACGGCAATACATAAATTGGATTTAAATTATGCAGCAATTCCCTAAACACCGACTGTTCAATTATTCCGAACGAAGGATACTGTTTCGCAACAAGTTTTAACACAATATTGTCCATCACTTTGCTTTTAGACACTGGAAAAGGCCTGAAAACACATTCGCTCCTTTTGCTCCGTCCAGTTTCTTGCATTTTAGCCGGTGGCTGCGATGATTCTTCATAGATTGAGGGTTTAGGTCTAATTTAAGATGTTGAGGGCACCTCAGCAGATATTGAAGGCGCAGCTACCGTATCTTCGAGCACACCTTCTTCAGTATCAGTTTGCTTCATTTCCGGCCTAATAGCAGCAGTATGATGCTTTACGTTTAATTGTATAGTTAAATTTGAGGTGATTTCAGTTTTAAAAGAATAAACACCAGAACAAAATTCACATTCAGAACGACAGGGACTTATATCTAGAAAGTATTTCAAGATAAAACCTGTATCCTCTCAGACCTTACTTGGTCAACTCTTGCTCTCTTCTGAACCCGACGCTAGGGTGCTAGGGTGACTTTCATTTGAAACATGCTCGTTTAGCATGTTCATAATATGTAACCTTTCCCGTAATTGCTAAGAGTTAATATCAGCTCTTGATTGAATGACTTAACTATTTCCCAAAATATACCGCAGAGGGCAGTACCCTGCTCTGAACACGGATGGTCGTTCTTTCGGCGAGTATTTGACTTTATCTCCTTGACTTGCTATATTTGTTGTGGTGATGACGTGAGGAATACAAAGATGGTGTCATCTCTGATCGGTGTGGCAATTCTCAATTACAAATGGGTATTCATTATGTTTAAACTCTGCCTGTACCCCCATTCGGGTTTTTAATTTATCAGCTTATACTGCAGGTACTGTGAGCTGTGTTTTCACTTTTATTTCATGTTTATCTCGTGGCTATTTCTTGTGCCTTGAATCGTAACTGATTGGTATACGCCTTTTTGCTCCGTGATATGAATGGGCTGTGTGCTTGATGACATTATTTTGATGGTGGTGATGTGGTAACTGGGTCTCTGCGAATAATTCTGATTATGTGCACGGTATTGTGATGCATTTTGCCACCAAATGCAAGAATGCTCTGGGTGTCGACACGGAGATCCATTCGACTCGTACCCAATACGTGAGTTGGTGGGCTTATATGTGAACTATGGGTCCATATCATCCTATTTATGAAATATTTGGGCTGTGGACGTCACTTCGTCGTATATGTGGCCTTTACTTATGACCAGATGAGATATATTACATTTGTTTGGGATCTGCTTTTGAATGAGTTTGTTGACCACATTCTTGCTCAATATTGGCAATGGCTGAATGTTTGTGTGTGTGAGCGCGAGTGAGAAGTAAAAAGATGTCGTATTGGTCAGTTAATTAATATTTCTTTTAACACTTCCGTACTTGGTTTTGGCTTCGAGTACGATGTTTATTAATTTCCCTCGGTCTATATATTGACCTTTTTGCTTGTTCTCGTGGCCACCATTATTGTTTATTTCAAATACGGGTGATGCGCACATCTGATTCCCTTAGCCTTACGTATTATTCTTTGGTGCAGAGATGTTCCATTCTCGGCCATCCCGATACCTGCAAACTTCCTTTATATCTGGATTTGTTCTATTCCGTGATGCTTTGTAATCCTTTATCTTAGTAATGGCTTTTGTTGTCATGATGATGGTGGAGGCTTGATTAATGCTTGCAAATAAAAATGTAATTTGCCTCGTGTGTGGTTTGTTTTCTTTTCTTTTGAAGATATTTAAATATGTTGTGGAACTATCAATCGAATGGTGAGCACGTCGTAAGGTGTTATATATATATATTTTTTTTTTTCTGATATGTTTATATAAATAAACCCTCATTCAATTTTATTCGTATTTCATTGCTATTAGTTAGTTACTTCCTTGTCATGTATTATTAATGAGGGACATCTCCAGATCGGGGCCGTTATCTGCCTTTCCTTGTCGGGATCCACGCCCTCGAATCTCCCGTCGTGTATTATGTTTTCCGTCGTATATCTTTAGCGATGGAGGGGTACGGTTCACATTTTCACGCCCTTCGGGGCCCTTGTCTTTCTTTGGCCTATACCTTCATTTTTCGAAATTTCGGTTCCCTTTCATTTTTTCTCTCTTATTAGTGTTATATAGAGAATGGTTTTCAAGTCAAGACTCTCCACGGCATAGCGTTCTAATGTTAAAGATTATACCCCGTTGATATAACTTAGGATAATTGAAGGCTAATTATGATGTTATGTTATGCAATTTCAATTGATTAGGTAGAACCAAAGCACAAGGCTATTTAAATATTTAGCGTCATCAGATTATCACCTTACTTAAAGATTAGGTAATTTCAGGTTACTGTAATTGAATGTCCTGAGGGACTTCTCTTCGATTATCGACCAGGTCAATGGACTTGGGGTTCATTGATGGCCATCATTCTGGAATTTATTTGTTGTTGTGTGTGAGTTATATGTTTATTATGTATTTCAAAACGCAAATTCTCCTTTGTGGTTGTTGTGATTTTATTGATTGTGGATTCAGATCCATCTTGTTGCTATGTTTGAGACAACGGTTCTATTCCCACTGCAGTAGTGCCAGTGTAGATACAAGACTTTGGGGGACTTGTGTTTGTTTATATTATGTAGGGCCCTTCGCTACAGGTGTCATTTATTTTAAATTATTAACGCGTAGTTTCCATGTTCATGGAGTTTAGTACTGAGAGAGCCGGTTATATGTGTGTGTGTGAAGGTGAAATTTAATCGGATTTACTAATGTTTATAATTATTTTAGAATATATGTTTTTTATTTTTCTCCAGACCTACAGTATAAAAATACCCATTTGATCTGATAAATGAGAAAAATAACAATGTCCAGTCTATAGCCAGATTTAAACTACAATGATATGACAATATATACTGATAAATGGCCATGCACAACTCCTTACCGGAGATTCAATGGCCCTGGTACTGCGGCATTAAAGCACACGTATTTACAAACAAGCAAATTTAAAATGGTAAATTATAATGGCCAGGTTAAATACAATAAAACAAACTAAAATGAAATGAAATGCGCCTCTAATAGGGGTAGAATTAAATGAAAATGAGCAACAGATCCTGGTAATCGGTTGACTTGACAATATTGCGCATCCGCTGGGGTTACGCAACATTAACCATGTCCCCGATTCGTCTGCCTGAGTAAGCTAGTCTGGAAACCGATTCCATTCCTAGCAAACCCAGGCAAGAACACTTTTACTGCTGAATGCGTTGACTTTATGTTTACACAGGGCAGTCCTCTAACATTTAAATTTCTTAATGTCATTGCTCCACTTACTCAATCTGCTGCGTTGTACTATCTCTGTTGCCACAAAAGTACTGCACTATTTAGAGTTCCATACTGCAATTAATAACAACTCTAGATAATTCCAATCAACACAATGCCCTACTTACTACGATCGCTCTCACATATGACCCCAATCACCTTTCACCCCTAGCTTCTTCAACAACAACCACCATATAACATCACAGACCAATTTTACCATTCTCAAGCTCTGCCTTATTTTTGCTAGTTGTTTTACGTCGCACCGATACAGATAGGTCTTACGGTGACGATGGGACAGGAAAGGGCTAGGAGTGGGAAGGAAGCGGCCGTGGCCTTAAGGTACAGCCCCAGCATTTGCCTGGTGTGAAAATGGTAAACCACGGAAAAATATTTTCAGGGCTGCCGAATCTCTGCCTTAAATTACAGTACATTAGCCTCTATAATTTTCTCCATCCACACCTACTTAATACCACACTTACTGTTCTATTTACTCAAATGCCATACTCTTATATTTGATACATCTGTTCTAATAATTACACTACGAACGTCAAATACCAACTATCATTACATCAATTAACCACTTTTCTTAGCTTTATACCACCATAAAGTCTCCAAGCTCATACCTCCCCCTTGTCTCTTATTCATCAACTTACTATGCATACCAAACATATATTACACACAAATAGCATCCAGCCTGTACATCTATCATTACACCAATTATTCACTCCTCAACCTTCAATTACTTTCATGTTTTCATCATCAATACACCAAATAATCACTTTTCTCAACCTTATACGACCATATTCATCAGTTCATTACTCATACCAAACACAGTTCGCCTACGAATAACATAAGATTGCCATACTTCACTCCTAAATCCAATAAACAACTCGCTAATTACTTTTCCAAATCTCCTTCGCACTTTCAGACTCCCTAATCTCATACCTCATCTTTCACCTCTTATTCATACATCATACCAAACACAAATTCACATACTATTAACATCAACTATCATTACACAAATTAAACACTTTTTCCAGCCTTATACCACCCTAAACAAACCTCGAAACAAATTGCACTATCAAATTAATCAATGTATCACCCTAAACAATCCTCGAAGCAAATAACACTATCAAATAACCCACTAAATACTTATCCAAATTTCTCACCAAATACTCACTTCTCTCAACCTTATACCACCACATTCATCAATTCACTATTCATACCAAACACAATTCACATACAAATAGCATAAAATGGCCATACTTCACTCCTAAATCCAATGAACAAATCACGAATAACATGAAATTGCCATACTTCACTCCTAAATCCAATAAACAACTCGCTAATTACTTTCCCAAATCTCCTTCGCGCTTTCAAACTCTCTCATCTCATATCTCCTATTCACCTCTTATTCGTACATCATACCAAACACAGATTCACATACAATTTGCGTCAACTATCAATACAACAATTAACAACTTTTTCCAGCCTTATACCACCATAAACACATCTCCAAACAAATAAAATTATCCGATATCCCATTAATTACTTTTCCAAATTACACACCAAATACTCACTTCTCTCAACCTTATACTACCACTATTCCTACCAAACGCAGTTCATATACAAATGGCATAAAATTACCATACATCACTCTTAAATCCAATAAACAACTCACTAATTACTTTTCCAAATTTCCTTAGAACTTTCAAACTCTCTAATCTCATACCTCCTATTCGCCTCTTATTCGTACATCATACCAAACACCGGTTCACATACACTTAACATAAAAGAATCACAGCCCATTTCACAAAGATACCATGCTCACCCCTTTTTTGTCACCCTACCTTCTGTAACAATTTTCTTACTTCTTACTAGCTTTATTGCCTTTTTTACTTCTGGTAACAACACCCTTTTCATTTTCACCTATTCTCCACATGTCTCTTAAGCTTCTACACTTTCCTTCGTCCCTTAAACTTCTGCTCATCCCTTCGTTCCAGCGCCGCTTTAGTCTCTTCCAGGTTGCCTTCGATCATTCCCTTTCTCTCTGGGCCACCATTTCTTCACTGTTTCCACTCTGCTGGCTTCCTTTGCCTCTAGCTGTGACCGTGTCTGTATCCCTAGGCCTACCTACTCTCGCCCCGTTATCCACTGCTCCTTCCTTATCGGTGTTTGTAATCGCACTTACACTTGGCACCTCTCTCTCCTCTTTCACTTGCCTATCTTCCTCACTAATCACTGTTTCTTCGTCTTGTATCATATTCATTTCTAGGTCCATCAATCTATTCACAGAGCAGATTCTACTCCAGCTGCTTCTTGACACCACTAGTTCCTGACATCTGATGATTGCTCTCAGCCCATGATGTCTAGCTCGTATCATATGTTTTCTAAGGATGTTTTCGTTCCTAAACGCTTTAGTTCTCATGTCCCTCTTGATCCATATTTCCCCCCCTGCATGTTACCCGCATTGCCAACAACAATATCAGCCATCAAACAGTAGAAAACATATATACTTTGATAGGCCTGTTGCCTCTAACTCTTCCCACTCTCTTCACATCGTCTATGTCCGCTTCACTAAAATTTATTTTTATTTTCCCCTGAATTAGGTCCACTACTTTATAAATTGCAAGCACTTTGTCATCCCTCTTCTCCTCAGGCAGGCCATATATATATATAGGCATTTCTTTATACGCTTTAGAGTGTTGGCTTCCACTTCTGCTTTCAGTTTCAGCGTCTGCTCTTCTAATCGTCCTATTTTTTCCCTTAATGCTGCAACTTCTTCGGAATTTTTCCTCACTTGCAATGGCCTTTCTCAGAACCATCCCTTCGTTTATTCAAACTCCCTCGTTTGCTCTTGAATCATATATTTGAGTTGCTCAAAGGGGCAGACTTCTACAACTACCTCTTTTACAACTCTTCTGATTGCTTCCATATTTTCCCCTGGAAGTCGGACCTGGGTTCAGCTCTACCACCCAACCCATAGCATTATTATAATCACCACTGCTGATAGCATTAATTCTCCTTTCGTTTCCATTTCTATTTTACACCCTCTTGTCTTCACTTCTTCTTTCTTCCCTGCCAACCACTTATGATCGCCCTGTATTGTTACACACCAATCATTGTCTTTAAACTCCTCACTAGCTTCCTGCACTCAGCACTTACACTCCCTTCTCCCACTCTAGGGACCCTCCGCTCAATACATCTGCACTCGCCAGTGGCTTACCCTGAACTGTGTCATGTTTATAATTAGATCAGATGTACTTGTTCAGTCCGCGTTCGTTACGTGGTAGTTGTTGCAGGTGAGATTCAGCAAAGGAAAGATGATGACTTAATTAATTGGAAATGTGATGATTTAATGAATTGTAAATAGAGATTCAATGGAGATAATGAATTTAATAATTTGATATTTGATAATTCGATAGTTTAATAATATGTTTTTGATTTAATAAAAAGTAATTTAATTATTTAATCAATGTAACTTAAAGGGACTTGTAAAGGTAGCATAGGTCAACTTTAGTGCTGGAAACAATGTTCAGGAAGTTAATAATGAATCCCAATAAGAAATAATTAAAGTGAAATGATTTAATGAATTAGAAGTCGGTAAAATTTTGTTATAACGAAGTCGTAAAATGGATCCACCAAACTATGTAACAAAGTTACAACCACTCGATATGTATTCTTCTTAGAAGTTTGAGATTAAGAAAGAGTGTTGTTTTCCGTCAGAAATTTGATGAGTGGAATTGGATTAAGTTTGAAACAAGCCGACCTATTAAACTGAACAAATTAAGCAAATGTGCTTATTGGAAGATAATATTCGGAGGATATTTATTTATTTATTGCGCACTACAGGATTTCTAATCCAAATTACAGTGGCAAATGTTTAGCCTACACGTGTTTTTTTAAATGTTTCATTTAGTCTAATAACCTAATATCTAAACTATTGTAATATTATATTTACAATGAGAAATAAATAATATTACGTATCTAATCCTTAATGGTTCATGTTTGTGGGTTACTGTAGTCACGTCCTAGTTCGTGAACCATGGGCAACGGCTGAGTGGCCTAGTAAGTGGTCCTGAGAGTGGGGATACCAGTTGCTATGGAATAGGAGTGGGCATCTCGGACATATTCTGAGTCGTTGCCCTCCTTGTGCTCAGGCCGCTAGGACTATACAATTCACCGGTGGTCCATAACCCGTTAGAGGAGAGATCCTCACTTGGATTATGTGCAAGTAGGGTAGCATCCTGCTTCATGAATTTACCGAGCTCAGAACATTCTAAGCAAGCCTCGGACCTATGGGAGTAATGGAGTCCCACTCTCATTTGACAGGCGAGGGACTCCTTGGAAACAACTTGGCGAATGAAATGGAATTCGGTGGGGAGCTATCAATATTAATGGGGCTTATGGAAGAAAGAAGGTAGAACTGACTGAGTCAGCAAGTAAGGAGTAAGTGATATTCGGGTAAGGGGAGAAAATGAGGAAGAGATAGGAGATTATAAAGTGTACTTAAGGGGTGTTAGAAAGGGAAGGGCAGAGTCTGGGGTAGGACTCTTTATCAGGAATACCATTGCACGCAACATAGTTTCTGTTAGGCACGTAAATGAGCGAATGGCGTGGGTAGATTTGTCAGTTGGAGGAATTAGGACAAGAATTGTGTCCGTGTATTCACCATGTGAGGGTGCAGATGGGGATGAAGTTGACAAGTTTTATGAAATATTGAGTGACATCGTGGTCAGGGTCAACGGCAAGGATAGAATAGTGCTAATGGGCGATTTCAATGCGAGAGTTGGGAATAGAACTGAAGGATACGAAAGGGTGTTTGGTAAATGTGGGGAAGATAGGGAAGCTAATGGGAATGGGAAGCGTTTGCTGGACTTCTGTGCTAGTATGGGTTTAGTTGTTACGAATACATTCTTCAAGCATAAGGCTATTCACCGCTACACATGGGAGGCTAGGGGTACCAGATCATTATTAGACTAAATCTTAACAGATTTTGAATTCAGGAAATCTGTTAGGAATGTACGAGTTTTTCGTGGATTTTTCGATGATACAGACCACTATCTGATCTGTAGTGAACTAAGTATCTCTAGGCCTAGGGTAGAGAAAATGAAATCTGTCTGCAAACGAATAAGGGTAGAAAATCTCCAGGACGAGGAAATTAGACAGAACTACATGGATATGATTAGTGAGAAGTTTCGAACAGTAGACAGTAAGCAGCTTCAGGACATAGAAAGTGAATGGGTGGCATACAGGGATGCTGTAGTAGAAACAGCAAGGGAATGCCTAGGAACAACTGTGTGTAAAGATGGGAAAAGGCGAACACCTTGCTGAAATGGTGAAGTGAGAGTAGCCTGTAAACGTAAAAAGAAGGCTTATCGGAAATGACTCCAAACAAGGGCCGAGGCAGACAGGGATTTGTACGTAGATGAAACAAATAGTTGTGGAATCCAAAAAGAACTCGTGGGAAGATTTTGGTAATAACCTGGAAAGGCTAGGTCAAGCAGCAGGGAAACCTTTCTGGACAGTAATAAAGAATCTTAGGAAGGGAGGGAAAAAGGAAATGAACAGCCTTTTGAGTAATTCAGGTGAACTCATAACAGATCCCAGGGTATCACTGGAGAGGTGGAGGGATTATTTTGAACATCTTCTCAATGTAAAAGGAAATCATCATGGTGGTATTGCAAACAGCCAAGCTCATGGGGAGGAGGAAAATGATGTCGGTGAAATTATGCTTGAGGAAGTGGAAAGGATAGTAAATAAACTCCATTGTCATAAGGCAGCAGGAATAGATGAAATTATACCTGAAATGGTGAAGTGTAGTGTGAAGGCAGGGATGAAATGGCTTCATAGAGAAGGAAAATTAGGGTGGAGTGTTTGTAAGGTACCTTCAGATTGGACAAAAGCAGTAATTGCACCTATATAAGCAAGGGAACAGGAAGGATTGCAACAACTATCGAGGTATTTCATTGATTAGTATACCATGCAAAGTATTCATTGGCATCTCGGAAGGGAGGGTGCGATCAGTCGTTGAGAGGAAGTTGGATGAAAACCAGTGTGGTTTCAGACCACAGATGGGCTGTCAGTATCAGATTTTCAGTATGCGCCAGGTAATTGAAAAATGCTACGAGAGGAATAGGCAGTTGTGTTTATGTTTCGTAGATCTAGAGAAAGCATATGACAGGGTACCGAGGGAAAATATGTTCACTATACTGGGGGACTATAGAATTAAAGGAAGATTATTAAAATCAATCAAAGGCATTTATGTTGACAACTGGGCTTCAGTGAGAATTGATGGTAGAATGAGTTCTTGGTTCAGGGTACTTACAGGAATTAGACAATGCTGTAATCTTTCACCTTTGCTGTTCGTGCTTTACATGGATCATCTGCTGAAAGGTATAAAATGGCAGGGAGGGATTCAGTTAGGTGGAAATATAGTAAGCAGTTTGGCGTATGCTGACGATTTGGTCTTAATAGCAGACTGTGCCGAAAGCCTGCAGTCTAATATCTTGGAACTTGAAATTAGGTGCAATGAGTATGGTATGAAAATTAGCCTTTCGAAGACTAAATTGATGTCAGTAGGTAAGAAATCCGAGAGAACTGAATGTCAGATTGGTGATACAAAGCTAGAACAGGTCGATAATTTCAAGTATTTAGGTCGTGTGTTCTCCCAGGATGGTAATATAGTAAGTGAGCTTGAATCAAGGTTTAGTAAAGCTAATGCAGTGAGCTCGCCGTTGCGATCAACAGTATTCTGTAAGAAGGAATTCAGCTCCCAGACGAAACTATCTTTACATCGGTCTGTTTTCAGACCAACTTTGCTTTACGTGAGCGAAAGCTGGGTGGACTCAGGATATCTTATTCATAATTTAGAAGTAACAGACATGAAAGTATCAAGAACGATTGCTGGTACAAACAGGTGGGAACAATGGCAGGAGGGTACTCGGAATGAGGAGATAAAGGCTAATTTAGGAATGAACTCGATGGATGAAGCTGTACGCATAAACCGGCTTCGTTGGTGGGGTCATATGTGGCGAACGGAGGAGGATAGGTTACCTAGGAGAATAATGGACTCTGCTATGGAGGGTAAGAGAAGTAGAGGGAGACCAAGACGACGATGGTTAGACTCGGTATCTAACGATTTAAAGATAAGAGGTATAGAACTAAATGAGGCCACAACACTAGTTGCAAATCGAGGATTGTGGCGACGTTTAGTAAATTCTCAGAGGCTTGCAGACTGAACGCTGAAAGGCATAACAGTCTATAATGATAATGTATGTATGTATGAATGTATGTATGTGTCTAATCCTTACAAGAAACAAGTAGATAAAATATAATTAATTTTGAATTTTCACTACCGCATTGTAATCGAAACCGTTTTCATTGACTTGGCCCTCAATGGGCAACTTAAACTCACTCTACAGTGTGATGGTAGTAGTACCAGAACTGTAGCTTAGATCCTTTCCAACAGAACAAAGATGGCCTAGGCCACCATAGCTCAATTGGTAGAGCAACCGACGCGAAATCGGGAGGTTGTGGGTTCTGATCCCACTGGTGTCTGGTTGGCCATTTTTGTTCTGTACTTAACATCTCTTCAACGCATATTAAATGTACGTAACACGACCTAATAGGTTGAAAGTCGGTTTAGATAAAATATAATTTCGCATCTAAACTAGTCTAATAACCTAATATCAGAGCTATTTTAATCTTATATTTACGTTGAGAAGGAAATAATTTTACTTATCTAATCCTTACGAGAAACAAGTAGATAAAAAACAATTTCGAGTCTAAACTACTCTAATAACCTAATATCTGAACTAATATAATCTTGTATTTACTTTGAGAAAGAAATAATATCATTTATTTAATCCTTAACAGCAACTTCTTCTTCTTCTCTTCCTGCCGCTTTTCCCACACCTGTGGGGTCGCGGGTGCGAACTGTGTCGCACATGTGGATTTGGCCCTGTTTTACGGCCGGATGCCCTTTCTGACGCCAACCCTCTATGGAGGGATGTAAGCACTATTGCGTGTTTCTGTGGTGGTTGGTAGTGTAGTATGTTGTCTGAAGATGATGAGGAGAGTGTTGGGACGGACATATACACCCAGTCCCCGAGCCAGAAGAATTAATCAGAAGCGATTAAAATCCCCGACCCGGCCGGGAATCGAACCCGGGACCCTCTGAACCGAAGGCCAGGACGCTGACCATTCAGCCAACGAGTCGGACAATCCTTACAAGCAACAAGTAGATAAAAATTATAACTTCGTATCTAAACTAGTCTAAAAACCTAATATTTGAACTATTCTAATCTTATAATTACGTTGAGAAAGAAATAATTTTATTTATCTAATACTTACGAGAAACCAGTAGATAAAAATATAATTTCGTATCTAAACTACTCTAATAATCTAATAACTGAACTATTATAATCTTGTATTTACGTTGAGAAAGAAATAATATTACTTATCTAATCTTTACGAGAAACAAGTAGGTAAAATTATAATTTCGTATCTAAGCTAGTCTAATAAGCTTATACCTGAACTATTTTAATATTTTATTTACAATGAGAAAGGAAAAGTATTTCACATCTAATCTAATTTAATCTTTACAAGTGTGCCCATTCCATTTTCTGACGTGTTAAAAAATGGCGTCAGAGTGGATGTATGGACCACACAGGCCAGAAATGTATGAAGTGAACTATAATTTAAAAGTTCATAGGAGGCCAAGATAGAGTAAAGGGTGCACAATTTCAAATTCTGTGAGTAGAGAACATAAAAATATCCAGAGGATTGTTTGAAAAGAAACAACTAACTAATCTGACGAGATACTGGACGGACACGAAACATTTCAGCTGCGTCAGAAAAGAAAGATTCTAGCCAAGTTAAACGAAATACTCAAATATTTCTCGTTCTAAAGAAAAAGATACGGCGTAATACACAGTATTCATCGTAGAAGGTAGGAGTCGCGGCGTGAAATAAGGAGATTTGAATTAAATATACTCACAAACTGTTCAGACAAGTAGCGAAACCACACGTCGAAGCTTATTAAGAATAGAGATTGGAGGACAGAAAAATAACTAAGATTCATTACCAAGAAGCAAAATTAGGAGATTCGTAAGCCTTAAAGAAAATTATTATAGAAAATTCTATATAAAAATTCGATATAAAACTCTATATAAAATTAAGGCAAAGATAAGATCGAAGATACACTGAACCCAGTGTTAAATACACTGACTGACAGAGCAAATGCAACACCAAGAAGGAGTGGTTCGAAAGGGATGAAAGTTGGGGAACAAACGAGACGGCACGGACGATTAATTGATGTTTATTTCAAACCGATATGCAGGTTACACAATGCGCACGGCATCGACTCAGTAGGATGTACGACCACCGCGAGCGGCGATGCACGCAGAAACACGTCGAGGTACAGAGTCAATAAGAGTGCGGATGGTGTCCTGAGGGATGGTTCTCCATTCTCTGTCAACCATTTGCCACAGTTGGTCGTCCGTACGAGGCTGGGGCAGAGTTTGCAAACGGCGTCCAATGAGATCCCACACGTGTTCGATTGGTGAGAGATCCGGAGAGTACGCTGGCCACGGAAGCATCTGTACACCTCGTAGAGCCTGTTGGGAGATGCGAGCAGTGTGTGGGCGCGCATTATCCTGCTGAAACAGAGCATTGGGCAGCCCCTGAAGGTACGGGAGTGCCACCGGCCGCAGCACATGCTGCACGTAGCGGTGGGCATTTAACGTGCCTTGAATACGCACTAGAGGTGACGTGGAATCATACGCAATAGCGCCCCAAACCATGATGCCGCGTTGTCTAGCGGTAGGGCGCTCCACAGTTACTGCCGGATTTGACCTTTCTCCACGCCGACGCCACACTCGTCTGCGGTGACTATCACTGACAGAACAGAAGCGTGACTCATCGGAGAACATGACGTTCCGCCATTCCCTCATCTACGTCGCTCTAGCCCGGCACCATGCCAAGCGTGCACGTCTATGCTGTGGAGTCAATGGTAGTCTTCTGAGCGGACGCCGGGAGTGCAGGCCTCCTTCAACCAATCGACGGGAAATTGTTCTGGTCGATATTGGAACAGCCAGGGTGTCTTGCACATGCTGAAGAATGGCGGTTGACGTGGCGTGCGGGGCTGCCACCGCTTGGCGGCGGATGCGCCGATCCTCGCGTGCTGACGTCACTCGGGCTGCGCCTGGACCCCTCGCACGTGCCACATGTTCCTGCGCCAACCATCTTCGCCACAGGCGCTGCACCGTGGACACATCCATATGGGTATCGGCTGCGATTTGACGAAGCGACCAACCTGCCCTTCTCAGCCTGATCACCATACCCCTGGTAAAGTCGTCTGTCTGCTGGAAATGCCTCCGTTGACGGCGGCCTGGCATTCTTAGCTATACACGTGTCCTGTGGCACACGACAACACGTTCTACAATGACTGTCGGCTGAGAAATCACGGTACGAAGTGGGCCATTCGCCAACGCCGTGTCCCATTTATCGTTCGCTACGTGCGCAGCGCAGCGGCGCAATTCACATCATGAGCATACCTCAGTGACGTCAGTCTACCCTGCAATTGGCATAAAGTTCTGACCACTCCTTCTTGGTGTTGCATTTGCTCTGTCAGTCAGTGTATTTTGGGAAACGTCAGATGAATAAGCAAAATACAAGAGTATTGACGAGATATTTGATTTTTAAGAAGCAGTAAAATGAATTCTTACTTGTTGGGATTATTTTATGTTAACAATAGCGCAAACGAGAAGATGATTATGACTTACAAAATTCGAGGTGGGCCGACCTGGAGGTGCATATGCAAACAGCCAGCCAACCAAACCTGATGAACGAGAGGACTCCAGCTGACCTATAGTATCCAGCCGGCCAATGACTACAGATGTATCGCTGAGAACTACAAAGTCGCCATAGCCAGTGAATGACAAGATAATTTTCTAAATTATGGTTCTTAATTAAATTAGAATGTAGTAACCACATGAAATTTATAGTAATTGCGAAGCATTTAAGATAAGAAGTGGCTCAGTGAAGTGCAATGTTTGAATTATGTATTACGAGGTTAAGTTGAGATACAATCGATATATCTCGAAGAAGTGATTATACATGCGTTGAGTGTATTATGATAGCTGATGAATTTAAGATTATTTGCGAGAATGAGTGTAGAGTTCACACAGCAGAATGAGAGTATATGCACGTATTAGATTTCTTAAATGGGTTTGGAAGACGAACATCCTTACTAAGCGTCATAATGAAATGATATGGAAAGGGAGTGTATATTATATGAGTTATTCCTTGTCGATGTATCAATCAATCAATCAATCAATCAATCAATCAATCAATCAATCAATCAATCAATACTGGTCTGCATTTAGGGCAGTCGCCCAGGTTGCAGATTCCGTATCTGTTGTTTTCCTAGCCTCTTCCTAAATTATTTCAAAGAATTTGGAAAATTATTAAACGCCTCTCTTGGTAAGTAATTCCAATCCCTAACTCCCCTTCCTATAAATGAATATTTGTCCCAGTTTGTCCTCTTCAATTCCAAATTTATCTTCATATTGTGATCTTTCCTAATTTTATAAACACCACTCAAACTTATTCGTCTACTAATGTCTTTCCACGCCATCTCTCCGCTGACAGCTCGGAACATACCACTTAGTCGAGCAGCTCTTCTTCTTTCTAGTTCTTCCCAACCCACAACTTTGTAACATTTTTGTAACGCTACTCTTTTGTCGGAAATCATCCAGAACAAATCGAGCTGCTTTTCTTTGTTTTTTTTCAGTTCTTCAGGTAATGCTGGTGAGGGTTCCATACACTGGATCCATACTCTAGTTCGGGTCTTACCAGAGACTTATATGCCCTCTCCTTTACATCCTTACTACAACCCCTAAACACCCTCATAACAATGTGCAGAGATCTGTACCCTTTATTTACAATCCCATTTACGTGATTACCCCAATGAAGATCTTTCCTTATATTAACACCTGGATACTTACAATGTTCCCCAAAAGAAACTTTCACCCCATCAACACAGTAATTAAAACTGAGAGGACTTTTCCTATTTGTGAAACTCACAACCTGACTTTTAACCCCGTTTATCAACATACCATTGCCTGCTGTCCATCTCACAACATTTTCGATGTCACGCTGCAGTCACTCACAATCTTGGAACTTATTTATCACTCTATAGAGAATAACATCATCCGCAAAAAGCCTTACCTCCGATTCCACTCCTTTACTCATATCATTTATATATATAAGAAAACATAAAGGTCCGATAATACTGCCTTGATGAATTCCCCTCTTAATTATTACAGGGTCAGATAAAGCTTCGCCTACTCTAATTCTCTGAGATCTATTTTCTAGAAATATACCAACCCATTCAGTCACTCATTTGTCTAGTCCAATGACCACCCATGATCCATCCATGTACGACATGAAATGGTATTATGGAATACTGGAGGTTAAACATTATTGTGTGAGATTCATTATGATCCAATGAATTGAATATGGATGCAATGAAGCTTAATACGTCGTAGGAATTAAGTTATATATGAAGAGTTTGAGCGACATATAGAAGTGAATGGAGTAATATGAAGGAATTGAAATGAAGTGTTAGGAAGATAGTTGCAGCAAAAACGTAATGATGGATGCTAAATTTAAATATTCATATTATGGATAAATTTTAAGAAGCAAGTACGTGGAATGATCAATACTTCGAGGGAATATCGTAAGTCAAGGTAGGCATTGCTAACCCAGACACCTATATCAGAATTAATGGTTCCTGCTATGTTAAAATAAGGCTGTGTTGTAAGGAAATATCAGTAGAAAATATCATGTAGAGGAAATTCACTAATTGAAAGATGAAATGTGTATGTATCTGTGTTGAATAACATAAATGTCAGAGATAATATTGAGCTATCATATTGAAATTGAGAGGAGTCACTTAATTTTCAACGCAAGTAAGGCTTCATGTAAAGTCAAGTATGGAATAAGGGGATGAAATTACGGCTCATTAAGAACTAGAAGAGTTAGTAATGTGGTTTATATTATTTCATTTGTGGATGATACATGATAATTTTATGAATACGTAAACATAGTAAGACTAGGATGGTAGGTGCCAAGATTATAAGCGGCAATAGGAGTTAGTAACCTTAGCATCTCATTCAACGGAGATAACGGAGATGAAGCGATATTCATAAAACAATTTAGACTGCGTAACTTGAAAGAAAACATCTAAATATGAATCATGTGTTATATGAATCAATGATATGATTGATTTAATGTTTTTAATTTGGTTGTTATTTAAATAATGTGTTTGATTAACTTAATATTTATATCTCAAATGAAAATGTGAAGACAAGATGTTAGCTCATGTCAGTATTGAAATTGAATTTTAATAAGTCAGCGCTGATATAAATGAAATCCATGGATAATTCATTTATTTTATGATTTATTGGACGAATATATTAACAAGTTACCTTCTCTTTTCTTCTGATTTAAATTGGATTGATAAATTTCTTATTATAGATTTTACATGTGTGAGTATTTGATTTGCAGGTAATTGTCGTAGGATAACTTCGTCTTAAGTGGATTTTTGCGAATTATCATGGCACATGCGTTTGTAAAATGTGTGTTAGGACGGAAACGTTCGTCCGGTAGTGAATTATTTCGCATGAGGTCGAATTTCACTTCTTAATTCAAGTTAAGCCGAATTATTTTCATGAAGATTTACCCTGAGAGACTATTGAGCTGTCGGAGTATATTTATTTGTGTCGTACCTGGACGCCCTAGATTAGAGCCCTGGCCTATTCCTGAATTTTCTGGATGAGTTTCTTTGATACATTACATACTGTTTTCTCTCTCATAGGTAGGAACTGAAAAGGCATAGTAGTAGGTATGATAATCCAAGCATATTTATTTTTTTAGGAGTATGTCGTGGTCAATTTTGTCAAAGGACTTTTCGAAGTCAGTAAATGATGCATCTATCTGGCCACCTCTATCAAGTTCTGAGGATATTGATTGCGTAAAATTTATGAGATTAGTTACTGTAGATCGTCCTGAAATAAATCCATTTTGCTGTTCTGATATTAAATATGTGGAGGAACTGATGGACTGTACTAATATTCTTATTAATTTAAATATGTGGTGGAACTAATGGACTATGCTTCTATTCCTATTATTTATGTGAAATATGTGATGTAACTGACGGATTGTACTAAAACTAGTATTGATTTAAATATGTGGAGGAACTGATGGACTGTGCTGGTATTGCTATTATTAATTTAAAAATGTGGAGTAACTGATGGATTGTACTAACATTGTTATTAATTTAAATATGTGTAGTAGCTGATAGGCTGTCCTACCATTGCTGTTGTTTACTTAAAATATGTGGATTACCTGTTGGTCTGTGTAAATAAGTGTTGTCAGTTTTAAAATGTGTACTAGCTGATTTAATGCGCTGCTAGTGCTATGGCTTATTTTTATATACGAAATAACAGGTGGACTGTGTCCTTAATTCTGTTGTTTTTTTAAATATGTGGAGTGGCTGATGGAGTGTGCTACTGGTGTGGTAGGGGGTGACAGGGACATTCATAATCGAACGCAGATCGTAGCAATAGCAGCAGATAACACAGTCAACAAAGAAGTGTTTCCCATCTGCGAGATAAAAATAAAAGAGTATGAGAATACAGCTGCATGCAGCAGCATTTGCCAGAGATGGCACCACATAACCTGTACAGAGTTACAATAGGGGCAGGTCAACACGCTGAAACCATCAAATAAGAGGAAGATAGAAGCCCATTAATTGACATGAAGTTTATATTATGCAATAAGAGGTAGTTGAAGTTAATGTTTCTAAGTCATGTGTGTAAGATTTCACTCTACACAAAGCAGGGAAAACCTTAAAAAAGGAATTCGAGGAGATAAGAACTGAAATGAATAGGAAAATAGATGATTTAGGTGAGGCACTCAAGACCCTCTCTATCAGAAGCCAAAGAAATGCCTCCATCGTTCAAAAAATATAATGGATTGCGAGACACCGTCAAATTCTATAAATAAATAAATAAATAAATAAATAAATAAATAAATAAATAAATAAATAAATAAATAAATAAATAAATAAATAATAAATAAATAAATAAACAAACAAATAAATAAATAAATAAATAAATAAATAAATAAATAAATAAATAAATAAATAAATAAATAAATAAATAAATAAATAAATAAACAAACAAACAAATAAATAAATAAATAAATAAATAAATAAATAAATAAATAAATAAATAGATAAATAAATAAATATCAATGAAGGTAGCCTTTAGGATTAATCATTTCAACAATATTAGTCAATGTAACATACTATTTTATTCCCTAAATTAAGATACATCGGCAATCAGAGTCAATATGAAAACGTCAGGTTGGCTAAGTCATCTCCCCGCAATTTCATTTCACGACATCATTTTGGCAAATATCAACGAAAGTAACCTTTAGGATTAATCATTTCAACAGTGTTAACCTTTGTAACATTCTCCATAACTCTAAATTACGATAAATCGGCAATCAAAGTCAATATATTTTCCGTAAAGAAGTATGAATTTCTGCCGCAAATAGGTCGGCCGTCAGCGCCACGTGTCGATCTGTGTAACTACTCCGATTACAGTGCGTGGACCGGATTAGACCGGATTGTCAAGGCCGGTAAGGAGCTAGCTAGAGCGACGCATCAAGCTGGCCGTGGTCGTAGGGGCTTTGATCTAGCGTAGGCAACGGCAGCGCCGGCAGCGCCCAATGCCGCATGATCAGTACAACTATGGCAAGACACATGGACAACATCTGCATGTCAGAAGGGCAAATTCTATCATAGTCTCCAACCCATACTACCTACTACTTTCTGGTATCGACACGCCACCTACACTCGTCGTCATATCATCAATATCATACGTCTTCGCTTTAATCATTCCCTTACACCTCTCTATAAATTTCGATTTCGCTTACAACCGCATCCCCTATGCCATTGTGGATCTGTAGATGCTGATATCAATCATCTCTTTTTTCAATGCCCATTGTACAACTCTCCTCGCCGCTGCCTGTACTCCAACTTAATACAATACAATTATCCACTCCCCTCGTCAATTGCATGTCTCGTCTACAAGCCCTCTCCCACAATCATACGTATCTTAAATCAGTTCTTAGATCACTCTAATTTACAACTCTAACCCCACTTTCCCACAATACATTGACACTACTTACATATTTCATCATATTCTCATTTGCCTCCCGCCCTCCCTAACGCTTCCTCTTCACACAAGACACATAGCTACCGTTTATTCTCATCTCCCCCTCCACCGATCGCGTGTACATTTTCATTGATGTTCATATCAACACACTGACGCCCCTCTTCATCTTTTGTTTACGATTTCACTGACACTTTGCCCCCTCTACATCCCCCCATATACGTTGCTCAGATATTTCTTTCCATCTGTCCAAAGTCCTACACTCTCACATATATCCACCCCTCCGTCGTTCCCCTGCCCTCTCCTGCTTGTCCGTTATATGTTGGCCCGGTGTGTATGTTTTGTAGAAGTCGCTGAGACGGCCACTCTAGCGTGAAGATTAGTATACCTTGTGTCCCTGTGCTTTTCCTATATCTCCTAGTCTTGTATACGTATTTCCTCACTCTCAATTGTCTAGGTGATACGTCTTTTCCTGAACTACTTTGAATTTTTTCAACCCATATTGTGAGTCTGCTGCATGGTCTACTTCCCTCAATCTTCAAGTACTTCGTACTCAGAAAACATTGTCAACTGCATTGGTGTACTACTTTATTGAAATTGTGTGCGTGTGTCGAACTCAACGAGCTAGAATAACATAGAGGGGCGGTATACCTGACATCAGCGCTCCCTGCTTGAAGCAAGTTGATAAGGGGCAGCCATGTTAACGGTTGTCAAAACAAAGCGAATTGGCGCGAGAGCATATGTTGAGGTGATAGGGAGATCGTGCATGCCAATTTAATTATCTAAGTTTTAAGAAGTGAAAGGATAGATTCTCGCTTTCAAGAATGCCAGCCGTAAGCTCAGCGTATGGTTGTACTAATCGGAGTAATAAAACCAAGGATATATCCTACTTTAAATAAGTATTACTGCATTATAGCCGAGATTCCGTTTTGTAATTTCTGTTTGTAATTAAATCCATTTTATTGTTTACTTAGCGAAAGTACGGATAGCCACGGTAATTATTTGTCGAATTTTGTTTCAGATTTCGTTTAAAGAACAAGGAATTAACTGAACAATGCGCTGTGAGGGCGAAAAGAGGTAAATGGTATCCCACTCAATTCAGTTGCTTATGCTCTGTACATTTCCAGCCCTATTTAATTTTCATTCACATTTACAAATAAAGGAAATGGAACGCCCACCACCAAGAAAACGTAACCACAAAAAATCACTTATTTCGTTCAAACGTACACCAAGTATGATAAATACAGCATTTTACTGCTATTTTTGAAATGTGTACAGCCTTTATTGTAGATGTCTGTTGCCTTGGTTTTTAAAACTACGCCACACTTCATAATGGACCACTTTCAAGCTAGTAATCCCAGTATGATATGGTAATGGGAGAAACATGATATCCCCCTATATTATAATCAATAATTACACTAAACGATTATTGTGGTAAAGTATTCATGGGCCGCCTCTGTGGTGCACTGGTTAGCGTGAGCAGCTGCCACCACTGGAAGCCCGGGTTTGATTCCCAGCTCCGCCACGAAATTTGAAAAGGGGCACGAGGGCTGTAACGGGATTCTATCAGCCTGGGGAGGTCAACTGAGTAGAAGTGGGTTCGACTCCCACCTCAGCCATCCTCGAAGTGATTTTCCGTGGTTTCCCACTTCTCCTCCAGGCAAATGCCGGGACGGTACCTAACTTAAGGCCACGGCCGCTTCCTTCCCCCCGCCCCACAAGGCCCCTGTTCAGCATAGCGGGTGCAGCCCTCCCTCACAGTTGTATCCCCCGACCCAATGTCTCACGCTCCAGAACACTGTCCTTGAGGTGGTAGAGGTGGGATCCGTCGCTGAGTCCGTGGAAAACCAACCCGGGAGGGTAAACAGATTAAGAAAGGAACACAGTACTCATGAGCATGCAATAATTTTAAAAATATTAACAGAATGAGGTTGTAACCTATTATAGGTCCCTATGATTTTAAGGTTTCCTGTCATAAATATTTCTGTCCATCGTTTTTATTCTAATTTACGCTTAACCACAACAGCCAAGCAGGGTAACGCTCTTGTTCCGATTTCGAGGCCTATTCGTATGTCAGTGTGCGATGATTTCGAACTACCCTACAATCAACTGATCGTGATGTTGGCCTCGTGCCGCAATATGATGAAGTGGCGATATTCGCTTTCATGCTTCAAGCTTTTGACAACGGACTTTAATTCTCCCCCAGCGATTCTAAAATGTGCATTTTCTACACTTTTCGTCATTTAAAGGCCATGCCCCCTTGCTTGTGTGACAACAGGAAACATGGCGGACGTTCGTTCTATTAGGTTCACCCAGGCAGCGCTTCCGCCTCTCTATGTTATTCTAGCTCGTTGGTCGAACTAGTACAAATATAATACAGTATTGTGTCTGGGTGAAAAAACGAGCCCAAATCAACTTCACGAACAGAACAGAACAGAACAGAACAGAACGCATGATCAGTAGAAGAAGCAGAAGAAGAAGAAGTAGGTTTTCCTCCCCTGACATTCTCTTTGCCCTGAGCCTAATAACAAATTAGTACGTGTGAGGAACATATTCTGTTTTTGACAGTTTGTCAGCAGTGATTTTTTCGTGTACTGTCGTTCATTTACATGTCAAGCAGTCAAGAGTCCACGGACGTGTGTATCTCATTTGCGTTACTCGTTATCCAAATTGGTACTTAAAATGCATAGTTTTCGTATAGGCTGGCTAGGTCTAAACTTCTCGTGAAACTTCTTCTCCTAGTTTATCTCTGTTTCGAGTATCCACGAATTTTGAGATTTTTTTTTTTAAATATATAACTTGGTGTATTGTTTGTTTCATGAAAGCCCCAGTTCTTCGCGGAGTACGTACTGGTAGTGAAAATTATTCGTATGAAATTCCGGTTTTTATTAAGATCTCTTTTTGTGGGAGTGCCAGTTGGCGTGACATTTTTCGATTGTTTTGGTTATGTTGCTCGAGTTGAAGGCATTTCAATGCAACCTGCGTTAAATCCCGATGCCTCGGATGCAGATTATGTTCTGTTGAATCGATGGTCCGTCAGAACTTTAGATGTTTGTCGAGGAGATGTTATATCTCTGATATCTCCCAAAGATCCCGACCAAAAAATAATTAAACGTATTGTTGGCCTGGAAGGCGATATTATCAAGACAATTGGATACAAAAGGCCTTTTATCAGAATTCCTCAAGGGCATTGTTGGGTGGAAGGTGACCATACAGGTCATTCACTGGATTCAAATACCTTTGGACCTGTGTCTTTAGGTCTTGTTACTGCTAAGGCTACATGCATTGTATGGCCACCTCATCGATGGCAAAATTTAACTCCAGAGGTACCTGAAGGACGTTATCCTGTCAACTATGTTGAAGAAATGAATGTATGAGTTATTGTTTTACAGATTACTTCCTTTTAGAATTTCAGTTAAAACATTGACATTTCGGTTTTCCTTTAGGACACAGTGTCATTAGTTTTATGTGAAAACTGACATCATGCGAGCTGTATGTTTTGTGAAGAGACTTGAGTTTGATGTATGTGGAAATGTGTTCCCTAATGCCTTAAGACTAGGGGATGTTAACAATGATGGCAACCATGAATTAGTTGTGGGTAATGTGGATGGTGATTTAATCATATTCAAACAGGACATGATCTGGCAGACCTTTAGTAATTTAGGAATGATTACTTCTGTCATTATTGGAGACATTTTCAGTTGCGGTCGTAATGCTGTAATTGTGGTTTGTGGTGATGGGTGGTGTCATATATTATTTGCTTGGCAGCAAGCTAGTGAAGGGATTGATGGAAGCAATTCAGGCAAGCTAGAAATTGTGCACGTTCAAAGAATTCCTGCTAACACAAAGGTTTGTATTTTGAGCTTTGCTCGTTGAGTTTAGTTTATTAGCCTATAGTGCTATTTTATTGTGTGTTCAGTGTGTTGATATGAGACAGATAGCTGTGACTCACAATAAAGGTACACACTGTGTATTAAGATTACAATTATAGGTCTACATGCACTATTCTAATAATTAAGAATTTCATTAATTAATAATAAGAAAATAAAAAATTTGTATTATTTCTGCACTTTGTTGTTCACTGCACAGTAGAATGATTAATTTTTTTTTGTACATACCAATAAGCGGCATTTACTGCTTCGACTTCCAGTACATGAATACTTGCAATCAGGTCATGGGTCATGATGTGTCTTTTTGATGTATTCTTTATGATGAAATCCATGTATTGCAAAGAGTGTGACTGCATCTTTAGTGTTTGTCCATTCTTTGGTGGTCATGCTTCAGTTGCATAAAATTTGAGCAGGATGAAATTCATCTTCTTGTAACTCCTCCATATTGTACTGCGGGGTGGATGACAGCACCAGTTGATATCAGTTGACACCCTAACCAATTTATAAAACGTATTTTGATACACACAACATCCTCTTCCAATATGTTGCCTTCACTTGTTCTAGCTTATTTTACTAGCTTATTTTAAACTCCTGTTGTGAGGTTTTCCCAAGTAAGTTAAGAATTTACTAGCCTATAAGTTATTTTGTAAATTATTCAGTCAGTTGAGGTTATCATATCATCATTTATAACTCCTAAACAGCCATTTTAGGTCATAGCAAAAGACATGTTCAGTCATGACAAGTTAAAAATGTAGTTCACATTTCAAGTGTTTTGCACAGATATTGGACCATTTCCGTATAACCCTTTCAGATCGTGTATGCACAATTGTGCGGGTTTGTATTTTGTCTGAGCCTATTTGATCTTTTCTTGGCGCTAGACCGAACTGCAGTGCTTGTACGGGACACGTAACATGTACTTCAGTTGTTTTTATTTAGCGCTTGACCACCAGGGGGCAGGAACAAGAGTTTAAAAGTATAGTTCATTGGCAAGATGGCGGGAAGCAGTAATGCCTAAAATAAGTATTTATTTATTGCATTCATATTAATCTAGAAGCTCTACTGAATATCGGAATATAATCAATGAAGTGTATAGATCCCGCCTGGTGGCCATGATCGTTAAGGCGCTGAAGTCTAAACGGTCTAACACCGAGGTTAGCCGGTTCGAGTCCCGTTGGTCGAAAAAATTTTCACCATCAGAATGTTGGCCGGCAGGGTAGGGGAGGTGGTGGTATACAATTTCTAATCACTAGATTGCGTGCCAAAAGCCTGGATTAAATTCCAAACCTCTCCGCAGTGCTCATATGGAGTGAGGGCATATGACGCTGTTGATGGTGATTCGTCCGTCGGATGGGGACGTTAAGCCTTGAGCAGACCCCTTGGTGCTATTCGACAGGAGTAGGCTATGTGCCGGCACCGGGTTTCACCCTCTCCCTACTATCATATATCACGTCATTCATTTCATCTCTCATTAACTCCTCTGATGAGGTTGACGTCAGGAAGGGCATCCGGTCATAAAAAACCGCCACGACAAATTCATCTCACCTCATACCCGACCCCGTAGGGAAACGGGACAAGGGTTGGACAAACAATCAATGAAGTGTATAAATTGTTTAGCGAACGTAAATTGCGAACTTACAACATCCTACATAATACCATGAGATTTTGAATGTTGATATGCACAAGTGTGTGGGCTAGGTTTCCCTACAGGCAGTGCATGCAAGAGTGCTGCGTGCTGCCACCAAAAGGACTGTGAAAGCAGAACTCTTACTCTACGTGAGAAATGTAATATATAAGATTTTAATTGTTTAAAATACATTGTTCCACACTGTAAAATAGAACATTTGATCATGTACATGTGTATATTCACATGTACTGAGCTGAATTTTTTATTTTTGGTAAGTAGTGAATTAAATCCTGACATGCGCAATTGTGTGGGTTCCGTTTTTTAGCTGAAAGTTTTCATTTTGTAAACTAAACTGTAAAAACATGTATTTGAGAGCATTTTAGTACGTTTTTGACGTACAAACGAAAATTCACACCTCTAGTTTTCTTTCAGATCCAACGACAAGGTGCTGCTGCCAAAAGGGCAGTAAAAGCAAAACTCGTCCTCAGTGTAGAAAATGTAATATTTACTTGTGCTTGAACAAAGATTTAATTGTTTTAAATTATTCCCCACTGTAAAATAGAACATCTGATCATGTAGGGTCAGTCAAGGTAATTATGAGACAGACAAAAAAGGGAAAATATGAGACACTCAAATTTCTCTGCTCTGATTAATGATCTCAACACTTTGCATGAATGATGTTATATATTAGTCTTATATCCATTATGATAAAATAATTGAAAAGTCTGTGAACTATATATCTACCAGTAGATAAGTTTTTCCTGAGTGGTGTTTTTTCTAACCAAAAAAATTTCATGTGTTGCACTTTGTATTTAGTTACTCTGGCTCAATCCAAAAATTCAGGAATGTGTTTGTGGTTTTATTTGGTAGTGTAAGGGAGAATCTTCTTTTCCAGCTTGAAAACACAATTTTATATTTTTGATTTGAGAAGAAAATCCATTTTTTTAAAGGGGGTAAATATGAGACATCTTGAGGGTAAAAGTGAGACACTTCTAGGGGGAAAATGAGACACTTAGTACACTTGTTTCTGTACCTAAATACTGATCCTACTTTCAAAAATCAAACGCACTGACAAAACCATGAACAAAAAAAAAAAAAAAGAGTGGACTCAACAGCAAAGGTGATAACATCTGAAGAGTATTCTCAGCTTGCAAGGGAAAAGCAGAAACTAGTTCATAAGAAGAATAGAAAGGGTACTGGTATTCAAAAGGCAACAGTTCCAGTTGTAAAACCCATCTAAGTCAAGAGCAAAAGTTGATTCTTCTGACTCAGCTTCAAGCAAAGATGAAGATTGGCAAGGTAGCGGTGACAGTCTTGATGAAGCTGGTCTACTCGGCACACATACTGTGGAAAGGACCCTGGCAGATGAAGTAAATCCGGGTGACTTTGTACTTGTACTTTATGAAAGTTGAAAGTTGTGGAAAGCAGCATTCTTTTCAATATAAATATGTTGCCACTGTTCAGAAAGTTCTGGAAGGTGGAGACATGCAAATTATGTGTCTCAATTGAGTGGACAATAACAAAACTGCGTTAGGCTCAACAAAAATGACATATCCGTTGTGGAAAAGTCATAAATTACTGGCAAAATTGCCTGTTCCATTAATAACAGGGAAAGATAGAGGCATTACATTTGCATTCCTGGAAACAGTTGATGTTTAAAAATAAAAAAAACTAGAACTCCTACAGTTTTTGTTAACCCAGTTTTTAACCAAGTGAAATGTGTCATTTTTTTCACCATTCTGATTACAATGGGCACTATGTATTTATTTAGTATCATTAAAATGTAACATGAATTCAGACATAAAGCTCAGGTACCATTTAAATAGATGGTATAATGTCAACAATCTATACTACGTAATTTTTGTCAGGAAAATGTATAAACATGTATCTCAAGCCTAAATTTCGTGTTATCGAAACATGGCCGTTTTGTTCCTATAATAAAACTGAAGAGTGTGTTGCAAACTATTATACCCAGATTTTTTTCTGTCTTCCTTTGACCCTAAACTGAACCTACTCTCCAACCAGATGAACCAGCCTACCTCCATACCCACCCCCCAGTAAAACCACGACTCCCATCCCAAGCCCCAACCAAGCATAAACCCTGCCAAGCCCAAGAAGATCAAAGTAAAGTCCTCACTTCCTACCAAACAACAGCAGCCTTCTAGCCTTGCAACAATTACACAAGAAGATCCCAACCGCAATGACCTACTCACAAACCACAAAATACCTACCACAAACACCATAAGAAATAACCACAAATCCACCATAACCAAAGCACTGGAAAAGAACTGGACGCCGAGGCGGGTCACACACAAAGCTGCAAATTAAGATGCTACCTCAAATTAGTTCAAAATTTACAGTGCTACTAACACCTTGCACACGCAAACTAATTCTTTTTTGTGTAACCAACAATATCAGGGCCCTCTGGCGCCAACACTGCAAATTTCATAGTGAGGCAACATTGGGCATGGCTAGTACCCGGATGGGTGACTGCCGAGTCTGCTGCCTGTCTTTGAAATAAATATATTAGGAACTATTACAACAGTTATGGCACGATGCCTAAAGTTCATTCGCCACACTAATATTAATAACTGACTTCTACCTACGAATGCCACTATCACAACACATCTATTATTATTATTATCAACCAACACCATATTTCTATTATTCTTCAACTTATTTTCCCAAACAGCCCAGGTGAGGATCGCTAAAGCGAAACCGGTACTGGGATACAAGCACAAGTCCGGAACATTTGGTCCACGGTATGCACTAGCCATGTGTCTTGGTGGGTGTGCTGAGTACCAACTGATAAGCCCAACTTAGTACACGAGGGCGAAACTCGGGCAACCAAGAATGAGTTAGCTGGAAAATTTTTAATGTCCAATAACGGACCATTATATTGGTAGTATAGACTCCCGATTTTCTACAGTTCTTCCCGCCTCCCGATTATTCTATTATATCTCCTGATTTTAGCTTATTTTTTGGTGAACTTCAAACATTTGTTTTCATATCCCGCCATTTCAGCATTTTTAGCCAGTGGCCGGAAGTCCTTTCCTCATTGGCCCCTTTCAAACAAAATATCGACGTTTATTGATGCGAGAAATGTGCGTGAATGTGCGATGTTCATTGAAACCTGTATATCGCGACTCATATATCGATTGTCAATCTCTCGTTCTCGCGTGCTGTTTGTGTTCGTTCACATCAGTCTAGTCGGTTCCATTATCTTTGGTCGATTCTAGAGACTAGTCGCTAGGTATGGAGTCTTTCTTAGTACTTTAATGACAGAATTTCAATGATAATGACTAGTGACTTTTCTAGAGATTTTAGGAGCCATTTGGAAACAATTCTGACTAATTTTAATTTATCTCGGTATAAGTAAAATAAGAGTTTTGTCTGTACAATGCTCAGAATTTAAGAATAATGTTATTTCCGTACCGGTCGGGACTACAGTTAACAAGGGGAAATGCGTGTTTTAATTTTCCGTAATTGAAGACCTCGGTGCAAGATGGGGATAACTCACATTTTACAAATTTTTCAGGGGGCACAAAAAACTAATTTAAAAAATCTAGACACGGTATTTCATTCTGTTGTTTATACAGGTTGATTAAGGGTCTAAATTTTATTTTGTAGGCATAAAATCAACAAAATAAATACATTGCTTTATAAGTAATCGGCAAAATTAAAACTGTACTTACCGAGCTCGATAGCTGCAGTCGCCTAAGTGCGGCCAGTATCCAGTATTCGGGAGATAGTAGGTTCGAACCCCACTGTCGGCAGCCCTGAAAATGGTTTTCCGTGGATTCCCATTTTCACACCAGGCTGTACCTTAATTAAGGCCACGGCCGCTTCCTTCCTACTCCTAGCCCTTTCCTGTCCCATCGTCGCCTAAGACCTATCTGTGTCGGTGCGACGTAAAGCAACTAGCAAAAAAGGAAAAAAAACTGTACTTATCCCTTTTTTGCACTGAAATAGGAAAAAATTGACAGTTTTTTGCTTGAAATATTGTCATTCATTTGTAAATATAAGTAATATATAAGAAGCAGTATCAATACATATTCTCTGGCACTTTCAAGTTAAATGAGTCATACTCCAAGTAGAAGAATCATCAATTTTGGAGCACCAACCCGATTCCGATAGAGATTCATAGTACCACGTCACTCTTACAAACATTCTGCGATGCAAGTTTCAACGTATCCGTGAGTTTGGCATCCTTAATGGGAAGCCTACTTTTATATGCAGGCTCAGGAGTGAGTGTTACTTGCTGTCCAGGCTTCATATAAGAAAACTCTTCATAGTACTTTCCATTCTGATGGTCACAGCATTGCAAGGCATCTGATGTGCTTGAATAGCGGAAAATACAATATCTAGATACACTGAATTTTACATTTGTCTTACTCTTAACATTCTTTAGTAGCAATGGCCTTAGATGACTGATGGAGTTCCGAACATGATCCTGTTCAACATCAATGATTCATTGGTGATGTGTTCTTAACCAGTTTTCATATTCTTCAGGTAAATAAATTCGTTCTGTTTTCCTAATGTTCTTCTCAATGTGACCAAACCATCAGTCGCAAGGCAGAAAGCTATGACCTGGTTCCAGAAATCGGTGCAAAATAGGGATATCTCCAGTATTTATCCCTTTCTTCCACCGAAGTGATATAAGGGATAAGAGTCTACAGCTCATAGAAGCCGATATATGAGTCTGAGAAATCCCGTTCTTCCATCGAAAGAAGCACAATTTTTTTCTCTTTATGCAGCACTAAAATATTGTTTTACGGAAATAAGTGGAGTTATCCCCTTCTTGCACCGAGGTCTTCAATTTCTGTATGTATGTATGCATGCACACTCATCACGAGAAAACGGCTGAAGGGAATTTAATGAAAATCGGTATATAACGTCGGGGAATAAGTCGCTACAATCCAGGCCATAAATAATTTTATTCACGCTAAGTGAAATGGTAGTTTAGGGGAAGGCCTGAAATTTAATTTTCAAATATTTATGATATTATAGGCCCTGTCGATAAATACTACATAACTAAAGTTATATTTTATTAAATTTTCTATTATTTATGTCTTGTACATTTTTACTGTACCGGCTGTGTAACAGAGATATTCATGAATGTGGATTTTCGTTGCCAAGTCCATATCAGCGCCGAGGTACGAGAAAATGGGTGAACAGAATTTTATGTAAAGTCGGGAATAAGGAACTACAGTCTATGCTATAAATAATTTTATTCACGCTGTTCAAAATGGTAGTTTTGGGGAAGGTGCCAGAAATTTAATTTTTAATTACCTATCTTACTGCTCATACCGAAAAGTACTACATAACAAAAGTTATAAAGAATACAGTTTCTGATTATTTATGTCTTATTCAGTTTTCCCGTACCGACTATAATAATATTGGTGGTGATGGTGATTACATTTTGAAGAGTATAAGAATGAGAAAAACGTCATGAAGGAATGATCGCTTGAATAATAACACAAGAGGGAGTCATGAAAGAAAGGACGACTCACTTTATGTTAGATACTGTAATATCAGAGTCAGAAGAAAACTGAATGTGAAGGCATCCAATATAGAAAACTCTTAAAATTGATCAACAATAACATTACATTGACCCATTTTTGTTGTTATGTGCTTTGTGTATTCTGCTGCCATTTATCTGAATAAGACATAAATAATCAGAAACTGTATTCTTTATAACTTTTGTTTCGAGTATAACAGCCTGCCTGAGTATTGGCGGGAAGTAGCTGGAGAGTAAGGTCTCTCTCTTCTTTAGCATGCCATTTCTCTGGTTCATAAATTTTCTGATACTACTGGTACACAACACACTGGATCATCATAGTATTCCAGCTATTCGATCCCTACTCTGAGGCAGTGATTGGAATGAGCAGTGTGCACACTTAAAAGGAATAATTACACAGGAGTGTTTGCAGCTGTCTGCAGCCTGGTCATTCTAGCTCTGAAACTTTGAACTGTTAGATCGATACCGTAGTACTTTTTGCTAAAAATGAGAAAATGTGCTGTTTTTTTTTTCATTTTATCGAATATTTCATATGAAGCATTGCTTTTAATCACGACATTCATACTGATTTAAAGATAAAAATTTCATTGTTCCGTATTGAAATTATTGATGTTAAAAATTAGGTTTTCGCTCATACTGTTGAGGCGACTGACAGATTATTTGAGGTTTCAAGCGTGAAGAGACAAAAGCACAGACCCCACCACCCCCTTTGCCAAGTCTGTCATTCCTCAGAAGGCAGTAGCCAGGTAATTCCAGATACTTAGCCTGATGTTTGACTTTCAACCAACTTTCACTGCGTAAGATAATATCAAATGACAGTGGAATGAAAATCGCTTTTAGTTCATCTATACAAGTTTGAGAAACTAAACTCTAGGCATTAAGGTGACATATGTGAAGTGCGCTTTTATGTTTGTTTCGGGCAGACTGGAGAATGTGTGTTGTAGCGTCAAGGGGTGGGGTTCAGGTCAGTGGACTAGCAGGTAGGCAGGTTGAAGGGATGGATGGGGAAGAGGAAGCGTGACAAGGAAAAGTATTGCTATGGTCAGAAGGATTATGACTGTTTGTGGTATGCATTGCCAATTGCTAAAATTAAACTAACTAGAACACAGCATGCAACTACATCCAGTGAATAGTCAACAATTAACATATTTTAGATAGTTAAATTGTCAATATTAATATTAGTGATAATGTGCAACAACAGATTAGGAGTACAGAATAACTTGAGTAGGAGCTTATTCTACGTAGTGTTGATGTTAGAACTATGTTGACGTAATACGGAGGCCTGACTTAAATTAGAACCAGTTATAAAAGAGTAAATAGGTCGTCAGGTGGTAGGATAACAAAGATAAGCAAATAGATATTTAGATAAATAAATACAGTAAGTGGATAGATTAGGTAAATATACAGACAGATGATAGATAGATAGATAGATAGATAAAGTTTCTTAAAATAAATAAAAAGGTAGCTTCTCAGTTGTGACTTACAGTAAAGGATGGGAGTGGACTCGCATCGTCAAGTGATAAGGCAGCACTGCAACAGAAGCTTATGCCATAGGAAGTTCCTTTAATTGGTAAACTCTCATCCCTTCAGCCTTCTTGATTATGATGTCTCTTGTAGCACCGTGGAATCAATCTTATGTATATTATTCAGTGTTTAATATTGATCAAAGACAAGATTGATTCCACAATGTATCACACGATGCTAGTAATACAACAAACATTATATTGTAATGTAAATGTCCTTATTTTCACAAGTAAATTCCAATAATTCACCAGTATTAGTCGCCTCCTCTATCTTGGATATTATCCTTATTCAACAGCTTTTACATACTGCTGACTGAATATTTCTGCCTTTTGGAAGTCCTCACATATGCATTCTCCTTGTTCAGTAATTTTTTTTAGAACCTTTTTTTTGCTTAAGTATATATACATATCCTTCCATTGATCCTTAAAATTTGTATGGCTGCCAGTTTTGTTTGTTATTATGTTATCTTTAGCTGACTTTTTCGCTAAATTCAATTTCATAGCAAGCTCTTCAATCTCTTCTTACTCTTGCAACCATTCTTAAGTCTATTTCTTTCTATTCTGCACCTCCATCTTAATCTCTTTCCTTCTCTGTTATAATGGGTCCTTACCATTCTCTACCACTTTTAAAGGTACATGTACCTGTTTTCACATTCCTCAACAGTTTGTCATAGGTACGACATCGTAATTGGTGTAAAACCTTAAATTATTATGTTTAATATATTTTAATTATAGTTTATTTAAGGCTAAATTATCTTTTATTAAATGTTAACTATGATTAATATATGATTTCCCTGAAAATATGTAGTATAGAATTGTATAACCTCAAATACGTATTGTGTTTAACCTCAAAATCTAGAGAGTCGAAAGCGGTAGAAAATTCCATAATGTTCGTATGTTAGACTTATTGTACTATAATTTGGTATATATGAAGGGTTCTGGAAACTTACTGAAAGGTTTTATTATCCAGATACACGTAGAGACATTACGAATGTTGTAGATATTTCCATGTACATTTTTAAATAGGAAAGGAACGTTCGAGTACCCATTCGACTAGCTGGTCGATCGATGTTTCGAGTGTGTTGCCTTAGAGTGTTGTAAGAACTCTTCCAGAAGTCCATCATTCTAGATGGTTGATCGAGTAGTATAAATATCGAGCTGTCAGTCGGTGAAGGCAGTTCTAAGTTCTTAGTTCTTAGTTCTTGGGACTCAGGCAAGTGATGGACTGGGAGTGACTGTTGGGCTCCGAGGTGGAGTCTATGAGTATTGGACTCAAGCAAAGTGAGTGAGGCAGTGAACTCGAGAGAGTATGTTATAGTGCGCGCATCAGTGATGTTGATATCTGTACTTGTCAGAATCGACTTCAGGGTACTTCGCTATTGAGTGTTGTATATAGTGTCGTTTGTGACTGTGTATAATTGTGTGTTTTGACGTACAGTGTAAATAAAGTAATTTATATAAGGAAGTGAACGTGTTCTCGTGTGATATTTATTTACGTCAAATAAAATCGCAACGTAGAACGATAAGTTGCTTTAAACCCATACCATAAACTGTTTACATTTTTATTTACCTTTTTCCATTGATCATTATTGCTATTTTATTTTCCCCCATGCCTCTCTTATCAACAATATGGTATTGTCTACTTTTGCAACATATCCTTTCTATCACATTTATTTTAACTATAACAAAAAATCAGCTTCGTGATCACTTACGCTATCTATCATTTCAATTTCTCTGTAGAGGTCGTCTGGTTTTATCAGCACCATGTCTAGAATATATTTCCCTCTAAGTTGGTTCCACCCCTTTCTGATTCACCTGTCTTCCCCTTATTAACTTGTTCACCATTTGTTGGTCATACGTGTTGTATACAAGGAACTTGGTATACAAGGCACAACATAAAAGTTTATTGCTTCAACACATTTATACAATATGTACATGAAATAGAACGAAACTTTTCTTGAAGCTTGTTGAAGTGCACACGTTTAATGTTAATATAAGGTAGTAAGCTAAGGGCCTGAATAATCTTTACATACGTAAGAATTGAGATTCCTATATACATTCAATCTTGTCTTGATGAGACAGTCTGTTCAAGTGAGAGAATGTTCTTAATAGTCGAAAACTATTGGTTATATATGATAACAAGTGTAACTTGTAGAGAGAGTTCATATTAACAGAAGGCGTATAACTTGCAAGGAACTTGCGTCTAATGTTCATATATAGCAGAATGCTATGATTAGAGTCGGAGCACTGTATGTGACTTGAGTGAGTAGCAGAATGCTTGGATGGGTGCTTGACGTAGCTATGGGATGCAGGAAGAATGAGGCAATGTCCAGAGGTGAAACCTCACGGCCAGGAATCAGTCCATCTATTCAGAACACATTTTTAAGAGGGTGCCTCCGTGTAGTCTGGTCGTTGGACACTGTGGTAGTCCTGGAGAGGCAAGAAACGTTGCTCCTTTTATAGCGCTGGCTGACGTCATAGACGATCACGTCAGCGCACTGTAGTCTGCCTCGTGGTCTCTGGAAACGTCTGTGTTCGGCGGGCTGCGGAGCTTGTAGGCGCGGAGGACACAAACACCACCCTCCCCTCTTAATTACGCCAATACGGCGCAAAGCGGCGCTGGCGGCGGCAGCGATGCTGGGCTGGAGAGTCGGCCGTCTCTGTTGTGTGGTCCGGAGCCTGGTCTGGGCGAAGGAGCGTAGAATCATCCTGAAAAGAACCCATGTTGATTAAATGGTCCAGAGCTCGGTCTGCAATGGATTTTTGAGGTGTTACAAAAGAATCAACAGAAGGAGATGGACGATAGCAGAGGGTTATCTGGTCCTGGTGGCGGCAGATGCGTTTCTCGGCGGTCGGCATGTCGTAGAGACGATGGCCCAAGGTACGGCAGATGATACCAGGTATCCATGGAGGATTGGACTTCAAAGTCCGGACATATACTTTGTCGGCGGTGTTGAACTTTGGTTGCGAGCGCTGTGGCTGAGCAGGAAGAGGCTGCAACAAAGAAAGCAAAGTTCGATGAGGGCGTCCATGGAGCTTGTGAGCTGGAGTGAGGTTGTCGGTACCAGGCATAGTCCTATATCTTCCTAGAAGTTGTAACAATGCTTGGTCCATAGTTAAACCTGAAGATACAGCTTTCTTCATGCTTTTCTTGAAAGTTTGGACAAAACGTTCAGCTTCACCATTAGATTGAGGGTGAAAAGGCGGAGCCAGAAGATGCCAAATGCCATTATGAGTACAGAAGTTCTGGAAGTTAGTGGCAGTAAATTGGGGTCCATTGTCTGAAATGAGCACTTGAGGTAAACCTTCAGTAGTGAAAATCTTCTGAAGTGCGCGAATGGTAGCTTCTGTAGTAGGAGAATGCATTTCTACAACGTAAGGAAAGTTGGATAGAGAATCTATCACTTTGAGCCACATAGAGTTGAGAAAAGGTCCAGCGAAGTTTATGTGTACTCTTGCCCAAGGAGAAGTAGCAGGAGGCCATGGAGCGAGGTCATATGATGGTGCGTTCTGATGTACCTGACACGGGTCACAGTGGCGGATGAGTTTCTCGATGTCGGCGTCAATACTGGGCCAATAGCAGTGTTGACGGGCGAGTTGCTTGGTGCGTGAAATTCCCCAATGACCTTCATGTAACAAGTCGAGAACTTGCTTGCGTAGACCAAGTGGGATAACCACTCGGAATAGGGTGCCTGTTTCTAATAGGATAACTCCGGCACGAGTCGTGAGACGATGCTGAAGACGATGATAAGGTGCAAGGCGGGGAGGAAGCTTGGTTTGAAGAGGCCAACCGTTGCGGATATAAGTACGAACTGTAGCTAGTGTACTATCCTTATCAGTCGTTTTGGCGATGCAAGTAGTGTCAATGGGAAAACTGGAGACTGCGTCTTCAAGTTCTATGTCTATCTGAAGACATTCAGATTCTTGAGAATCGAAAGTAGTATCAGGACCTACAGGTAAGCGAGAGAGAGCATCAGCATTACAATGCTGAGATGTGCTACGATAGGCAATCTGATAGGAGTAGTCAGAAAGAAATATGGACCATCTTTGAAGTTTCCTTAGAGAATGTTCAGGGATCTTATTACCAGGATGGAATAAGTGAACAAGAGGCTTGTGATCAGTAATTATGAAGAAATGGTTGCCATAGAGATACTCATTGAAACGGCGAATACCAAATATAATAGCTAAAGCTTCTTTCTCTATCTGAGAGTAGTGACGTTGATGCTCGTTGAGTGTCTTAGAGCGAAGGCTATAGGACGTTCTCGTCCGTGACGATCCTTCTGGGAGAGAACGGCGCCAAGTCCATAATCAGATGCGTCCGTGGCGAGAGTGAGGAGCTTACCGGGCTGAAAATGAGTTAGCTTGACAGCATGGACAAGAGCCTTGTTGATAGTCTGCCAGGCATGTTGACCATGGCAGAGATGTTCCGTTCGCTAGGTCAAATGCCAGTCTTATCAAGACTATGACCTAGGTAGTGAACTTGAGGTTGAAAGAATGTGCACTTAGCGAGATTAGCACGTAGGCCATTTTCTTTCAATTTAGTGAGGAGGAGGCGGAGATTATGCAGGTGTTCTTGATTATCTTTGCCGGTCACAAGAATGTCATCAAGGTAATTAGCACAACCAGGAATGGAGGCGGTAAGCTGTGCTAAATAGCGCTGGAAAATCGCAGTGGATGAAGAGACACCGAAAGGTAGGCGCTGAAGCTGTAGAAGTCCAAGAGGGGTATTCAGTGTGAGGCACTGCTTGGATTCTTCGTCTAAAAGTAGCTGGAGATAAGCTTCTTTGAGATCCACTTTAGAGAAGAACTGTCCACCGGCTAAACGGCGAAATAAGTCTTCAGGACGGGGAATCGGAAAAACATCGGTTTCAATCTGTGAGTTGATTGTAGAGCGAAAATCACCACAAATGCGGATATTGCCATTAGCTTTTTTAACTACAACGAGTGGAGTAGCCCATTTACTGGAAGTGACGGGAACTACTATACCGGCTGCTATCCATCTCTGTAATTCTTGAGTAACTTGATCTTGAAGTGCAAGTGGGACTGGACATGCTTTGAAAAAGCGAGGCTTGGCTCCTGATTTCAGCTGGATATGAGCTGTGTAGTCTTTGGCTGTGCCTAAGGTAGAATTGAACACTTCAGGAAATTGTTCTAGGAGATCGGTGACATCAGAGGTAGGTTGTAAGGCGGAGACTACATTGACGTCATGTATTTGAAAACCGAATAAATTGAAGAGATCCATGCCTAGGATATTATATGCAGTGTAGTTATTGACCACTAGCAAGGTAACGACCTTATGAATATCTTTATATCTGGCTGGAATAGTGATTTTTTCCCTTAATATCAATTTTCTTCTTGTTAAAAGTAACAAGTTGGACATCAGCAGGAGAGCAAGGCGGTGAACCTAAGTTGTGATATGTAGCCAGATTGATGATGGAGACAGGCGAACCAGTATCTAGCTGAAAATCAGTAGAGTGATCTGGGAAAACGATCGGAATGATGATCTTACAAGAATTTCTTGTAGGAAGAATGAGGTTGATTTGATCAACTTCCTTGTCCTGTCGTGTCTTCGGAAGAGTTTTCTTCGCAGGAGGAGTACTGGCAGGGCGGGACATACTTTGACAGACAGTCTTGATGTGTCCTACTTTATGACAGCGATCACAGGTGGACTTGAAAAAACGGCAGTTACGGCGGTCGTGATGCTTAAAACATCCTCTGCAGGAAGGTAGGAGCTTAGGAGTTTTCTTAGAATTGCGTGTCTTCGTAGAAGAGCGCGGATGAACTTGTCGGGAACGCTTGGCAGGGAGCGAGCCGACCTGGTGGTTCGAAGGAGCAGAATGCTGGCGGGCCGTATGAGATACGTGAGCGACTTCATGTTTGGTAGCTATTTCAGCTGCAGTCTTGGTAGTCATCTCATAGACTGTGGCAAGACGCTGGACTTCTTCCAAAGGAGGGTTACTACTCTTGTCAGCGTCGAAACGAACTTTGTCTTGGGGAGTATGGAGAATAACCATGTACCGAATGAGTGAATCAGAGTAGAGCGTGCTACAACCATCCTTAGAACAGATAAATTTGCAATGCTTGGCGAGACCACGTAGTGCCGCAATCCATTCTGTGCGAGTCTGGTGCGGCTTCATTCTACATTGAAAGAACTTTTAGCGAGCTGCTACGATGTGAGGATCCTTAGCATAATGTGCAGTTTAGCAAGCTAGGAGCTGTGCGAAAGGAACTTCCGAGATCTGTTCTTCGGGGCTTAATTTCTGCAGTAATTAGCAGGTAGTATTTCCTACAGAACTGAGAAAAAGAGCTTCTTGGCGCTTCTCGTCTGTAATGGAGTGGCAGGTAAAATGCTGGTGAAGTCGAGCTAAATACACTGACCATTCTTCTTTCTCTGGGTCGAAGGCAGAAAATGGAGGAACGGTGGTTTTTTTTTTTGTGCGGAAGAAGAGAGAGAGCCTGTATGGCTGTAAGCAATGCGGACTGCTGCTGTGCATGAATTGCTGTTGTTGCTGCTGTAAAGCCTGTAATATAGCTGCCAATTGCTCGGTACTAGCCATGTTGACAGATGAGACAGTGAGCACAACTTGCGAGACAGCGTGTAGGAGAACCAGCTGGAAGTGTGACCTTCAACAATCGGCTGTGGGTGAGAGAGAAAGAGAGCGCGCAGCGAGAATGCAGCGGAGAACAGGTGCTGCGTGCGCTGTGAAATGTTGGCTTGATGTCCTCAGTTCGAACGGGACGTACACTGGGAGGAATGGCACTGCAAATATGAAATGTGAGTAGAGTGTTGGCGTGGCCTACTTGTGTCCCGTAGCTATGTTGTTGATAGTCCACTTGGAACGTTTGCTTGTCGTCAATATTGTTGGCGTGTCGGCGCGTAACGTTTCCTTGTCGCTATTATTGTTGATATTGGCGGTACCTACATATGAGTTTTCCTCGTCGCCAATTTTGTTGTTATTGGCGGGGCTAACGTGTAACTTTTCCTCGTCGCCAATTTTGTTGTGTTGTATACAAGGAACTTGGTATACAAGGCACAACATAAAAGTTTATTGCTTCAACACATTTATACAATATGTACATGAAATAGAACGAAACTTTTCTTGAAGCTTGTTGAATTGCACACGTTTAATGTTAATATAAGGTAGTAGGCTGAGGGCCTGAATAATCTTTACATACGTAAGAATTGAGATTCCTATATACATTCAATCTTGTCTTGATGAGACAGTCTGTTCAAGTGAGAGAATGTTCTTGATAGTCAAAAACTATCGGTTATATATGATAACAAGTGTAACTTGTAGAAAGAGTTCATATTAGCAGAATGCTAACAGAAGGCGTATAACTTGCAAGGAACTTGCGTCTAATGTTCATATATAGCAGAATGCTATGATTAGAGTCGGAGCACTGTATGTGACTTGAGTGAGTAGCAGAATGCTTGGATGGGTGCTTGACGTAGCTACGGGATGCAGGAAGAATGAGGCAATGTCCAGAGGTAAAACCTCACGGCCAGGAATCAGTCCACCTATTCAGAACACATTTTTAAGAGGGTGCCTCTGTGTCTGACTTGCGGTGTAGTCTGGTCGTTGGACACTGTGGTAGTCCTGGAGAGGCGAGAAACGTTGTTCCTTTTATAGCGCTGGCTGACGTCATAGACGATCACGTCAGCTCTCTGTAGTCTGTCTCGTGGTCTCTGGAAACTTCTGTGTTCGGCGGGCTGCGGAGCTTGTAGGCGCAGAGGACACACACAACAATACGGTCTCTGTCTTTTGCATTTCCTTCCCATTTAACATTTGGTAAGTTGAGATCGCCCACTACAATAACATTCCTTTCTGTGTTGTTCACCACATAGCTAATTATCTTATCAATCACTTCCGCATCAGTGCCAGCCTTACTAGGTCTCTACACCCCAAAAACATCAAGTAGCCTATCTTCAGAGGTAGTCTTACATCTTGAATTTCACATTTCTTATCCTTAACTTTTTCATAGCTTACAAATTTTTCTTTCACCAGTATGAATACTTCCCTTCCTATCGTTGCTCACGTGTCCCTGTGCCTCACATGTTCCTATTATAAATACTCCAGTTTCATGAGAAAATTTCTACGTCCATAATATCACTTTTTAGCCATAATTCAATTCCTATTGCTATATCGGATAAATAACTTAATCCTATTCCTTTCTGTACAATATTTCTATAGTTTAACAATTTTATGGCATCCGTACTTGACCTGCTGCCGTCTGTACTGTCATCACTGCTTCCTAGTCCACCCAGTTTCTCTGAATGTACCTTCGTATAACTCTTCTAAACAAACCCCCTAACTTATATGTACCATTGCAGTTCAAATGAAGGCCATCTGAACATAGATCCCTGTATCCTACCCACCCATTAGAATCTACAAATCTTAGTCCTAGTTTCCCACATACCCGTTCCATAGTCTCATTTAACTTACCAGTCACCCTCCAGTCAATATCCCTCCTATGCATTATCCCACTGATAACAATCTCTGCTTTCTTAAACTTGTTCCGTGCTGCCATGACAATGACCCATACATCCACAGATAAGTTAGTACCTATTCCTGCTTGGCTTATATTATTGGTACCAACTTGGAAAATTACCACCTTCTCCTTACCCTTCTCTCTCCCTTCTGTTTTCCTCAACATCTACCTTAACCTAATTCCTAGGTAATAGTACTCTGGTTCCCTTTCTTCCATTTACTTCCCCCACATGCCTAACAATTGAATCACCTATGACCAGAGCCTCAACTCCACCCTCTTTATAAGATCCCCTCCTCGCCTTCTCTCCCTTAACTTCCATGGCTCGTGGACAACCTACTTTCTCTTCTCTCCCTCTCGCTACCCTGTTCCACTTCCCTCTTTCTATCCTTTACTCTACGTTTCCCTTTCCTTTACAGGACACATTTGCTATTTTAGACTCTTGTATTACTAACAGCAACACAGTACTTGAACTTCTCAATTCCATTCATCCACATATAAAATTCACCATAGAGGCAGAAAACAATAATGCCCTTAATTACCTGGATTTAACCATTATGCACAACTACAACAATACTTTATCCTTAAATATATACAGAAAACCCATCCTCCCACCCACACCATCAATACCATCCACCAAATTCTCTGCATCCAGACATACATAAGAAAGCAGCTTACAATAGTATGGTATTCAGAGCATTGACTATTCCTTTCTCTCTCAAACATTACAAAAAAGAAATAAACACTATTTAATATTCCTCTCCTAAAGATAAGTTTTCTACTTTCACATTCAACAGTAATAGCATTTACCAAATTTCTAATGTCTTTAAAAAACATAACATCAAAATAGAGTTTAGAACCTCCCATACAAACTCCAGACATATTTTCAGTCCGCACACTATCAACAACAATAATAATAATAGATACTTGAACTCCAGTGTTTACAAATTAGAATGCCAATCCTGTAGTTCCAGCTATGTCTGTCGAACAGGCCGCAATCTTGAAATAAGATACGCTAAACACCGCAGTGCTCTCAAATATAATCGTTTTTTAGCTGTGAGTGAGCATCATACAGATTCTAGTCACGAATATACAACAATAGATAAAGATCTTAAGATCGTGAATTATGAGCAAAAAGGTCCCACTCACCCACAGTCTTCACACCTCCTCTCTCAGCCATTCTTTTATCCCTTTAAAGATGTGAAATAATATGGAAATATCAACAGATAAAATAACATATTCTAATATAGAAGTATATATGTCAGAGGAAGAAAATAATGTATACTACTGTAAGATTTTTCGAAGTTAATAACTTCATAGTTGTTCCGTATTGAACTGAGAATCACAAAGGTAATTTGAATTTAAGGGTTCCACCTTTTCAATACAAGACAGTTCTGTTGCACAGGATTATGTTACAACGTGATTATTGTGGTGCTGGTTTTGACCCATTTTTTAGTGTCATCATCAGCCTATCACATAAACCAAGCAAGAGGACAAAAAAATATATATACAACAATATACACACATTGATACAATTCATGTAACCATAGTTCACACTTAAAAGTAAAAATTATATCTAAAATAGGTAGCAGTGTTCACAACATGTTAGCGGCATAATAGTCTTAGTAATCTTGATGTAGGTGTTGAAATCACTCATTCTAATGTTGAGTTTATGATTGAATGTGAGTAAAAAACTTGATAAACATATTAAAATCTTGATGGTTGACTTGTTTTGACATAAAATGAGTCTCAAATAGGGATGCAGCTTTTGTACTGTTATTGTTTGACAGTCTTCTAAGCTTATGTTGTACCAGCACGTCAAAAGGTGGATAGCTGTATACATGTGAGTCCTATGTTAGTGTGCAGGACGAAAGTTTCTCAGTCCGATGCGGAACATGAGGCCTAAAGAAAGAAGGGGACCTAATTTAGTATGCAGAAGGCTCAAAGAGGCAAGGCAATATAAAGCAAAAATAGTATGAGGCTCACCTTCACAGCGTGCCTTGAAGCTTAATGTGTGGAGAGGTTGAGAACTGGAGCAAGTGTGTAAGTAAGGATGGAGCAGTGGTATAGGTAGGAGGGGAAGTGGGGAGGGACTTGGGGAATGTGGGGATGAAGGGAAGGTGTTTAAGGCGGGTCTGGAGGGCGGTGTGATAGGGGCATGTAGCGCAAGAGGGTGTTGTGTATGGCGTGAAAGATCGAACGCGTACTTGAGAACTTGATGCTTTTAAAAACTGTTATGAGAAAGTCAAAGAGGATGTTAGGTTATACAATATAAATGGGTAGAAGACCATTTTCAGTGACCAATTTCCTCATAGAATGTGATTAATGAACCATATGTAGTGTTCATATTTTTTCGTTATTAGAATAAAAGATTTAATGACATGTCTTGTATGGATACACTGAATCAGCTTAACTTAAAAATGTGTCATTAGTTTAGACACTCTTGGCTGTCGCTGTGGTTCCAAGATAATTGGATGACCCATTAGCAGCTAAAGTAGGACGTTTTTAAAATGAAATGGCTTATGGCTTTTAGTGCCAGGAGTGTCCAAGCACATGTTCGGCCCGCCAGGTGCAGGTCTTTTGATTTGAAGCCCATAGGCGACCTGCATCATGATGAGGATGAAATGATGATGAACACTGACAGCTGTGTGGGAGGAAGGGGAGCTTGTGCAGACTACCGGTTCTGGCATTGTCTTTCAATGCAGAAGTTTGTTTTGTGTTCCAGTAAGAACACCACCTCCATGTAAAGTGAGTGAGAATATAAACAGAAAATACTAATAGGTCTAATTATTCTATTCCACATCCATTGTTTATTTATGAATCATAGGTCTATATCCATACAGAATCCGCTTGTGCTGTTTCAAGATTAGTTCAAGAGAAATTCCCAGGTGTTCAAGTTCCAAGTCGTGGACTGGTTCATAAAAATAAATTTTGTGAAGCGGGAAAAGTGTAGAAGGCAACGTACAGGGCTAACAGAAGAAACTTTTGAAGACATTGGAAAATTCCTGAAAAATTCTCCTAAGAAATTTTTTAGCTATCCTTTTCAGCAAACTGGGATTTCTAATGGTTCCATAAAAAGCACTATGAACTTAAGTTAAAACCATATAATTGTACTGTGGTGCAAGAACTTAAACCGGGTGATGATCTGTGTAGGATTAGATTTAGTGAATGGGTTGATGCTCTGTGTAGGATTAGATTTAGTGAATGGGTTATGAATAAAGTGCATGATTGGAGAAATTGGTTCCAATCTCATTCTTTTTTCAGACAAAGCTTTGGTTTCACTTATGTGGGTATGTAAATTCTCAAAACAGTCAATATTGGAGTGCTAAAAAACCTTATCTCCTTCATGAGGAACCTCTTCATAAAGAGAAATTAGGAGTGTGATCGCAGTTTCCAGTGAAAGACTAATAGGCACGATTTTTTTGAGGAAACAAGTAAGAATGTTAGATATGTGAACAATATTTTGCGACCCTTTTTTATTTAACTATTGTCGTGGCCACCAAATTAGGCGGGTCAGAGAAATTACGCTGTTACCAATGTTATGTAGCAACTGGCGATGAAATGTCTAACTGAACACAATGTTTCGGAGTGCAAGGCAAGTTGTCCTCTCTCAAGCTCCTGATGTTACTTCATACAATGTTTCAAAACAAATTATACTGCAAGCTTCAGAAAAGACTGTAGATTTCAGTGGTATAACTATTTTCCATATAAACCACTTTAAATAATTATTAAAAATGAAATCTTGAACGAGTAAATTTAAATCTGTAGAATCATGTATTGAAAATTTCAGTAAGCGGCCATATTTATTTCTTCAACCAATAAAATTTTGTCTGCGGGAAAAATGTAAAAAATTGCCTGACTTCTATATTTTATCTGAAACATGTTTCCGTGAGTCTTGTCATTTTCATGGAAAATGGCCTGGGAAGCGATCATGTTAATGTCGCTCGCTGATGCAGTTTGGGGTGCGCGCACCAGCACTGGCTGCAGGACGCCGTAAATACTTTCGGATTACATATTAATCTATATCAGTTTTATTACATTATACGTAACTTTAAATATTTGAATACTGTATATTGTACTGAGTAACATAGAAAAAGAACTACTTTAAAGAATAGGTTTACATTAATTTACAATGAATTAAGAATCGATTTCTAGCTTCAAGGCAGTCTTAAGTTTTCTTCGTCACTGTCATCACTCACCTCACTGTCTGTCGAGTCGTCATTTCCACTGATGATGAATTGCTCCATTCTTTCGTCCCTTACTATTTCCTTGGCCCAATCGTCTGTTTGAAGATTTTCCGTGTGATTGAAGCACTTTTCCCAATCTGCAGCAGTTGCACGGTCGATGGCTTCTGACGTGAGTTTTTCTACGCCATTTATTTTGAATGTCTTGTTCCTCTCTGCCACTTTCACATTCACTATTCATCCTTATCTGCACTTACGGTGCGAGCTCAACAGCTGCATGACAGGGAATGACTCGGGTAAGGTGGCCTGGAACGGATGGGATTCAGCCAAACAGCACTGCACGATCAGCGTTGCCAATCCATGCTCGAAGGTAAGCAACTCTCGACCATTTCTCGCTTCGCCGTTCCCATATCTGATGACAGCGCAGTTTTCCTCACCCGCCTAATTTGGTGACCGCGACAATAACTGAGAAAGAACATACTTTTACATTTTTTTCAGCAGGACTCGGCGATGGCTCATACAGCCTATGTTTCATTGCAGGAAATTTGACAAGTGTTTGGCGATAGAGTTATCAGCAACAACATATGGCCCCCATGATCCTCTGATTTAACAGCCTGTGATTATTATCTCTGGGGATCATTAAAAGATAAAGTTTATAAAACGAGCCTGCAGACTTTGAATAAACTGAAGGATACCATTCACCAAGAGATCATTTCAATTCCTCAAAGTGAACTAAGAAAGAGTAATGGGTAATTTTATAAGAAGGTGCCAGAAATGTGTCAAAAACGAAGGCAGGCAGTTCCAGCACCTCCCTTAATGACATGGGTGAGTACTTTTAAAGTGCATTAGAATTTATCAGGCAGTCGCTCTCGCTTGCTCTCGTGTTGCCTGGCCGGCGGGTAGAGATAGCTTGCTGGACAAACGCCTCAGCTGCAACTCTGCGTTAATTGGATGATCCTGTATGTTGTTGAGGTAGGAGAGTTGGTGTGTAGCTTCCTCCATGCAGGGTGCGAGGAGTGTGAGGTGATTTGCAAAGGCCAGGCAGTTGGCTGTAGCTTGTCCTTTCTGTAACCGATTCTCAGCTTGAGACCTTCTGTTAGCGTGTTCATCCATTCACGAATGACTTCCTACTCTGGACAGTTGAAGAGAATTGGGGATAAGGGAAGAGAATTGGGGATAAGGTATTCCCTTATCTAATACCCATTCCGATCTCGAAGCTCTTTGGTAGTTCCTCTCTGAATTTGGTTTTGGATATGGTGTTGGTTAGATTTTCTTTCTTGTTTTCTAGTTCCAATTCAGCAAGTATCTGGAAGAGGGACTGCCTAGTTGGCCGTGCGGTTAGGGGCGCGCAGCTGTGAGTCGCATCCGGGAGATAGTGCGTTCAAACCCCACTATCGGCAGCCCTGAAGATGGTTTTCCGTGCTTCCCCATTTTCACACCAGGCAAATGCTGGGGCTGTACCTTAATTAAAGCCACGGCTGCTTCCTTCCCATTCCTAGGCCTTTCCCATCCCATCGTCGCCATAAGACCTATCTATGTCAGTGCGACATAAAGCAAATAGCAAAAACAAAAACAAAAATTCATTGACGAAGGTTGCTGTGTGGTTTGAGTCGCATAGGTTCTTGTAGGTGAGAATGGTTTTGAGGTTCGGGATCTGTTTCACGCATGATCTTGATGCCTGAACTCGGCTTGGTAATTTCCTATGCAGGAATCTTGTTGAATATTTATTTACTCTTGTGAAGGTCGCTGATAGGAGAGAGATCCCATTGTAGTTTTAAGGTCTGACTTATCTCGTTGTGTAGCGAGTGGACGTTGGTCAAGGTCTGATCGCTTGGTAGAGTTTTGTCATCCTGATGGTGAATATGATATTTTAAATATTTTGAATTGACTCCTTGTCTGTGTGTTTTCACAGTTATGCAAAGTTGCCATCTTCGCCTGCCACTCTGTTAGATTTGAATTCAAGATCATCCTCCTGATCTCCTCCTTAGTTGGCGGGAGGGAATCTGGGTTAGTATCATTCTTACATTTGAAGTGGAGTTTCTCCGCAAGTTCCTCTGAGTAGAGGAGTTTGTTGAAGTATTGTGCTGGTACTGTGGTGCAATCGTTATTATTCAGTGACAACTTTCCATCTGGTCTCGAGGTATAGTGTTAGGTGTGAGTAGGGGGTTATCTAGAATTTTGTAAGTTTGGTAGAGGTCTCTGGTGGCGTTCCTCTGGACGTCTCTTGCTGCTTGGTCGATGGTGTTCTTATACAGCTTCTTGGTGTTTGTGATAGTTCTAGCTGTGATTTTCCTGGTTAAGATTTTGCAGTTAGCTGTGCTCTTGTTACAGTTCCAGTTGTCCCATGCTTATTTTCTCTTGAATTGCCTTCTTATGTGCTGTTGTCCACCATGGATGTTGGTTCCTTCTGGTCGCCGGGACAGTTGCTGTCACTGCATCTACCTTCTTTAGTCACGGCTAATCTTTTTACATCTTTGTTGTTATTTGGGGTCTTGGCGAAGTTGTCGTCTCTTAACTTGGCTGAATTGAATCTTAGAACTCTTGAGGTGCTAGTTGTGATCAAAAAAGATAGTGGTCTGAGTTAATGCTGGCACTTCTAACTACTTTGATGTTAAGTTTAGTATTTCCTTGCTGTTCCTTCTGCTAATGGCTATGTGGTCCAGTTGAAACTCCCCTAGTATGGGGTTGGAACATCTCCTTGTCTTGGCTTTTCCAGAAGGGTGTTGGAAAAGCCAGGGATTTAAGGACTAAGCTGTAGTTTCTGCACAGGTCGATCAGTCACTCTCCTTTTCTGTTGGTTCTCTAGTGGGCTGGGTATTATCTGACAACGTTCTTGAATCTTTGCTCTTTTCCAATCAGGGCATTGAAGTCCCCCATTAGGATAGTCGTGTGGTGTTTCAGCATCATGTCCATTGTCTTTTCCATTTCTCCTTAGAATCCAAGTGGGAGTGGATTCCTTATTACCTGGGGTATTTTCCTGTAACTGATAACTAATTTTATATTACTGTTAAGGAATGTATTGCCATGCATAGTTGAAAACTGATAGTATTGTGGAAAAATATTGTACTTTGCATATTTTTCTCCAATTGTGTTGTCATTCGTACTTGTAGAAGATTTGAAATGTTCTGTGCTAATTCTTTGTGTGGGATTTTCAGGTTGCACTGTTAGGCGATATTGATGGTGATGGAAATAATGAGTTGGTCTTAGGTTTGACAGATCGTGTGGTTCGCTCCTACCGTTGGGTACGGCAGGATGGTGAAGGAAGCCGTCCAGACCTAGGAAAACTTGTTGGCCTAAACAAATGGGAATGTGCTAGTCAGATTGGCACTGTAACCATTCACCACTCACCTGAAGGTTCGACTAGCTTGCTTGTAGCACAACCTGGTGGAACTCTTATGAAAATTCATTGCCATTATCCTGCTACTGGAGAAATTGAGGAGTCCTACAGGTAAATTTTATATATTGATGATGAGATATAGTTGGTGATGTAACATTTTGGAAATAGTATGAAGTTAAGACCCTTAAACATAAATTGTGAAGAAGAATGCAAAATTAGAAGTAAGTAAAGTGACAAGCTTTGTGATTCAAGGAGTGTTCACCCTAACTTCCTCTTTACAGTCACTGCCTGGACAAATCAAGATTTCTATGTATCGCCTACTATTCGTCCATACATTGCTACTCCCTTGGGATGTTACAATTGCCAGAAATTTGGGACATACCTCATGTTGTCAGAGATTATCAGCATGGTGCATGTGGGGTCAGGTATATGCCGGTATTGAATGCATGCAGAGAGAGTGAGTGAGTGTATGCGTGTGCATGTGCGTGCACTTGCTCTCTCAAAGGACTGTCCTACATACAAAGAGGGAAAAAGATCCAAGAGATTGTCACTGAAAAAACATTCATATGCAGAGGGTTGGAGGAAGTTTAAGATCTGGCATCTTCCTAATTCTCCAGCAATGGAAGTACAGATCTCAACTGAAAGTTATTTTCCTTCTGCTACATCAGCTAAACAATCAGTAAAGGCTTCAATAAGTTCCAGACAGTCTCTGACAGTGGCAATATTGATTCTCATTTCTTTTTAATGGGGTGTGGTCTCCAGAGAGACCTGGTGCAAGTCTTTCGTGTTGACGCCTGATAGGTGACCTATGATGAATTCTAATGCTGAAGACTGCATACACACCCATCCCTCTAGCCATTGGAATTAACCAATGAAGGTTAAGATTCCCTACCTGGCTGGAAATCAAACCTGGGACACTGTGGACCAAAGGCCAGCGCGCTAGCCATTTAGTCATGGAGCCGGACTTGATTCTTAATAAAAGGCATAAGTGCTTCATTGCCAGCAGTGACATATTCAGAGCCTGAAGGGAACTACAGCCTTCCTCTGTGAAGACTGGAAAGAGGACTCTCATACCACAGATGCCCTTTTAATTGCCCACAGCTTGTTTGGGATTAAGATAATCCACCACCATTCTCAGGATGTTGTGATGTTTCAGTGAAACTGTGAACAAAACGTCCATAGCAGGTCCTTTCCACCACAGTTCTAGTTGGTTGTGAGACTGCCTATCCACAACATAGTCTGCTAATTTGTTTCTTGCTATTTTATTATGGCTAGAATGCCAAATAAAGGTGAATCATACCCTTTTTAGTGTGTATATAACTATTACAATAATTAAATTAATTACTGGTATATTCTCTAATTTTATATTCTTTCAGTTAGTTTCCTTTTTTCCATGTTTTGATTTACTGCATATTTTTCTTAAATTTTCTATTTAATTTATTTAAATGTTGCTTTTTCCTTAAAGCAATAATTACCACCATCTTTATAGTAGGGTTGCCAACTCTTAAAGAAGAAAATAAGGGAGATTCAGAACAGGGCAAAATTTTGCAAAAAGTCAATGCAGTGTTTGTAAAAAAAAAAAAAAAAGAATGTGTTACACTTTACAAAGACACATATTTTACTAATTATTTTGTTTCACACAATATTTTGCCATCACTTTTTGCGAATTCTAAAAATTCAGTGCATACAGACATTTATGTAACATTATGACTAATATGAAGGACAACTTTTTAACTGTTAAAACAATATTATTTCAAACTATCAAACTCTTCTCACATTACAAACTACAGATATTCTTACTTAAAAGTATATTTATTTATGTTTTGGAGAGAAGCTTGAAGTTTAGGATTTTAGTCTTTACATATTCTACAAATTCCTGGCATGTGAAATCAAAATTAACTCTGATTTGTAACTTGGCTTTCATTAGATCTACATTGCAGTGGTTGCTATCATCAAACCATTTATTATTCACTAAAAAACAAAACAGTTTTGTTCTTTGTGAGCATTAGCAGCTGATATATTGAGAACAAAGCCAAGAATTTTATTGATCTCCTGAGCTTTAATACCTTTGGCTCTTGCTTCAGTCGTCACAGATACCCACTTTCCCACATTATTACCACAAATTGAAAGTTCTGTACTTATGTCCTTCAAGAACAAAATACATCATAAAGAATATCCTCATTTAAATCAAGCTGAAAATGGACAAGACTGACCTGAATTACTGAATATTTTTTTGAAATTTTCCATTTAGTTTAAATGTAGATTTTCCCTTAAAGTAATAATTACCACCATCTTTATGGTAGGATTGCCAACTCTTTATGAAGAAAATAAGGGAGATACAGAACAGGGCAAAATTTTAATTTGACTTTAATTAATATTTTTCAATCAATCACTACTGATTTGCATTTAGACCAGTCACCCAGGTGGCAGATAGCCTATCTGTTGTTTTCCTAGCCTTTTCTTAAATGGTTGCAAAGAAATTGGAAATTTATTGAACATCATCTCCCTTGGTAAGTTATTCGAATTCCTCTCCCCTTCCTGTAAACGAATATTTGCCTCAATTTGTCCTCCTGAATTCCAACTTTATCTTCATATTGTGATCTTTCCTACTTTTAAAGACACCACTCAAACTTATTCATCTACTAATGTCATTCCAGCCATCTCTCCACTGACAGCTCGGAACATACCCCTTAGTGCAATTTATGAACTTCATCAATATTAATTCTTAACATACCACTTAGTCGAGCAGCTCATCTCCTTTCTCCCAAGTCTTCCTAGCCCAAACTTTGCAACATTTTTGTAACGCTACTCTTTTCTCATAAGTTATGAATTTCATTATGGTCCCTATTGACAATTGATCACTATTGTCCACCTATTCAAATACCATTAGTTTAATATAGTGCCCTATATCATTGGTACTAGTTTCGACCCTACATACATTGGGTCATCTTCAGCCATGATATAATTGGAAACATATTTACATACAACCAATAATAAAGAATATAATTTGGTATGTCTTAATTTAAAATCTAAATCTAAAACATTGATGAAGACTTACTACACATTTAAAATTGAAATCAAAATGACACATCAAAACTGCTGCAGTTGGTGTTGAACCATGTCGTCGTTCTTATAGTAATCAAATGTTCTTGAGTCGATCTGGGATTTGGTGTACCTTATCTGTATAGCTGAGCCATTTGATTTATAAAGTATGTCTTTTTGAATAGTAACTTGAGTAATGGTTTATATGTAGCTGGAAGGGGAACATTCACAACTTGAATAAGTATTCTTTTTCATCAGATGTAATGATCTATTGTTAATTTGGTTTGAAGTGAATGTCTGAAAAGAAAATATCTGAAGTGATTATTATTGAGAAAAGGAAGGGAGGCTAGAAGATTGATATTAATATACAGCTATATGAGACTCACCCCTATGTTCCTCATAAAATTGTGTGCACTTGGCATGGACACCAACACCAGACTAACTGTTAGGGAGCAGGAGTATAGCTTATGTTGGCAGGGGTTGGAGGAGGGATGTGTGAGGAGGGGCGGGTAGGTAGGGATGAACTGAGTTGTGGACTTAACGTATCTTTTTTTCCGTTCATACTTTGCATATATAGGAATAATGATGAAAATGAAAATGAAAACCTACAACCTGTTTTCCAGTCATTGACCGGGTCAGGGATGTAATGAATGAAGCAGATGTAGGCTGTTAGTACGATGGGGTAGCCACTCCCAAAGTGATTTATTAATGAATGATAGATGCCATGAAATGAGAATGGAGAGTGTTGCTGGAATGAAAGATGACAGGGTAAACCGGAGTACCCGGAGAAAAACCTGTCCCGCCTCAGCTTTGTCCAGCACAAATCTCACATGGAGCGACCGGGATTTGAACCACGGTATCAAGCGGTGAGAGGCCAACGCGCTGCCGTCTGAGCCAAGGAGGCCCTAGGAATAATGATATCAGATAGAATATTAAGTTTCTCATTGATTTCATTAATATTATGATTAGGGTTGAAGTACTTTTCTAAATGAATATAACAGTTCTCCAATATGTTGAGCATGGTACCCTTCTTATCCACTTTCAATATACTTAAATCTTGGTCAATTGATGTAAAATCTTGTTTTAAGTCTGTCGTGTGTTGTACCATGGCAGAGAAACTATTGTATCTTGAAGCATTGACATTTTCCATGTATCTTATTGAAAAATTACATCCTATTTGTCCTATATATGTACCTTCACAGCCATTACATTGTAGTTTGTAGACACCCAATTGAGCAAATTTATTAGTTTGATAGATAGTACGTGTATTAAAGAAATTGGAAAAATTGATATTAATTTTAAAAGCTATTTGTTGGTTATGATTCTTGAAAATATCAGTAGTTTGGTTATATGTTTACACACATCCTCTGCCATCTCTAGATCTTCATAGAAGCCTTGCACTGCTTCTTCTTTAACTCCTGTAACTACTGCCGTCGCAAGTTTCTTAGCAGCCTTGTACCTTACCTCAGGCGTAGCCCATCCAGGTTGTTCCCAGACTTCCACTCCTTTTTCTGCCTGAGTGCCTTTTGGACTTCATCTTCGCACCACCGTATTTCCTTGGTGATCTTTGGTCTTCCTTTTGAGATCCCCTTACCACCTTTGTGTTGCATGTATCTGCTAAAGATATCAGTGGTTGTCTTGAACAGACGTTTAGCGAGGTACCTCCGTGGTTAGCTCCATGACCAGATATACGTCTAGATCTACTCCGTGGATCCAAGGTGAACACGGATTCCTCCGCTTATCGGAGGTATTTCCAGAACTTCGTTCACCAGTATCCAGCCAAAAGACATATCTTCACGAATGGTTCTAAAATCGGAGAAAATATTGGTTGATCTTTTGTCTCTGATGATGTAAGCCTGGAGATCGCACTTCCAAGTGTATGTAGCATGTATACTGCGGAGCTTTACGCCATCTTAAAAGCTCTGCAGTTTGCACTGGGTGACAAAAGAAACAATTTTGTCGTATGTACCGACTCGTTAAGTTCTCTACAGTCAATTGAAACCTGTTTCCCGCAACACCCACTGGTGCAGCAGGTTCATGACCTTCTAGCCAGGTTAAGTGATGCTGGCACCAGAATAACTTTCGCGTGGCTTCAAGCCACATTGGGATTGCGGGAAATGAACTTGCGGATAAAGCTGCAAAGGAAGTGGTACTTTTACCTCAAAGACCTATCGATGTACCTGCTAAAGATTTTTGTTCTCAGCTACGTCGAACATATTAAATCATGAAATAATGATACAACCTCAATCGTAACCTGATATTTTGTTCAGTGAAAAAATAATGCAATTAAACATTTGAAGGAAACAAATCCCCAGGTATCGATGGTGTTTCAGGAGAAATGCTTAAAGAGATGGGAGAGTAAGGCATCCACGTATTGCACTCATTATGCAACAAGGTTTGGAGAACAGGGGAGTGGCCAAAAGACTGGACAACTTGTATCTTAATTCCCCTGGACAAGAAAGGGTCCATGTTCTAACTACCGAACTATAGCACTTGTATCCCATGCAAGCAAAGTCCTACTAGATATACTGAATGAACACTTGGAAGTCTTTCTTACAACCTCAGATATCCCTGGAACAAGCAGGTTTTTGTGGAAGATAAAGGTACGCAAGAGCAAATTCTGAACATGAGGCAAATCATTGAAAAATGTTGTGAGTTTTGTGTTCCTGTTTTTATCTGCTTTGTAGATTACAAAAAAGGCTTTTGACTGTGTTGAGTGGAACAAGCTATATAAAGTATTAAATGAATTTGGTGTTCCAGCACATTTCATATCTCTGCTGAAATGCCTTTATGACAGTAACTTGGCGACCGTAAGGGTGCATGGTGATACCTCAGACTTTTTCAGTGTATCCAAAGGCGTAAGACAAGGCTGTGTATTGTCTCCCCACCTGTACAATATCTATGCCGAGCACATTATGAGGAGAGTGCTTGATGGTCAATTACTGGACAAAAAATCAACTTGCATTTTGCTGATGACAACACAGTAATTGCCAGTAGTGAAGATGAGCTTGCAGATTTACTTGCAAGATTAAAGGATGCAAGTCTCATTTATGGATTAGAAATCAGTTTGAAGAAGACCAAACTCATGATCATTGATCGTGCAAATCAAGTGCACCTCAAAGGTCGATTAAAGGGACTGGAGTTGGTTAATGACCTTGAATACCTTGGGTCCTGTGTAAGCAACACAAGAAATTGCGAGAAAGAGATAAAGAGGCGTATTATCCTTGGACATGGAGCCATGAGTAAACAAACTAAGATCTGGCAGAACAGAGCAATATCCAATATCACGAAGGGTTTTCCATATTCTTTTATGGTTGTGAGACATGGACCATCAAGGCTAAGGACAAAGACCACATCGATGCCTTGGAGATGTGATATTGGTGTAGAATGCTACGTGTAGCTTGGACCAAAAGGAGAACAAATGAGTCCATTATTAAGAGCTGAAGATAGTGAAACGTTATCTACACGTGTTAGTGAAAGAATACTTCAGTTCCTGGGTCATATCTTAAGGAGGGATGGAGACAACCTGGAAAAGTCTATTATGATAGTAACTTGGCGACCGTAAGGGTGGATGGTGATACCTCAGACTTTTTCAGTGTATCCACGTGGAAGGACAGCAAGCAGGTGGCTAGACCAGGCTAGGAAAATAACTGGCCTACCTCTTCAGAGCGTCGTAAGGAAAGTTGAAGATCTAGTTGGATGGCGACACTTTGTGAAGCATGTAACTCTCTGGAGACAAAACAATGGGGTCACGACACTCAGTAATGAGTAATGCGACTGATGATGATGATGATGATGATGATGATGATGTCGAACCATCTTGGCGTCCTGGGAATCGAAGTGGCTACCTATCCGAACTCCCAACAAGCTGAGAGCAATTAAGAAGACAACTACCGTGTGGCGGTCCTCTTTCCGGCCTTCCCGGAGAGAAACCGTAGTATTATGTCGGCTGAGGATAGGTCACAGACGATCTGCGCACGCTTATCTCCTACAGAGGTAAGACCCCCCAATGTGTTCTTGTGGTGCCGATTTCACCGTGGCCCACATCCTCACAGAGTTCGCTGATCTCTCTGGCCTAAGACAGAGCCTCGGCCTACAGGAAATAATCAAACGCATATTAGCCGATGACGCAATTACTGCTGATCTCGTCATCCACTTTATGTGCGATAGTAGATTACTCAAAGGTATGTAAATTGCAAATGTTCTGTTACTCAGGGAACTCACGTTCCCTTTTGATGTGTTAGTGAACTTTTTGGCTTAATACAATACTTTGTTATTTTATTTTGTACTTCGTTTCTAAATTCCTTCGTTGAATAAATAATTTTGTTTTATTTTATATTTCTTTTCCACTAAATTTGTTCAGAGAGGATGATTACCTAGTTGTACTTCCTCTTAAAACAAAAATCACCACCACCACCTTGGCCTACTTGATCAAGAGATTCTTGTCGACTGTTTTGTTATAATGCTCTTTTGCCACAGACCATACTATTTTATATATATGTTTTTTTACGATTTGCTTTATGTTGCACCAATAGTAAAATACAAGGCAAACTTTTCAATATATTAAAACTCACCCTTTGCAGCTTAAAAATTTCTCAGCTCTATATTCATCATATTCCTTACTTTCCTAGTCTTCTATTTCATTTTTTCACTACTTTTCTTCACGGTGGCATCCTTACATGTCTCTTGGCATGAATTTCAGCTCCTAATACTTGCTGTCTGTCCAAGGTGAGTAATCCTGTCTTTATATTTGAACCACTGTTAATCCTAGCCGTTCCCATTACCTTAACCATATTGGATGTCCCATCACGGAAACAATGACAGCATCCATCTATACAATTTTTAGAGCATGATAGCCAACAAAAACAGTTTTTTGGAATATATTTTTGGAACTCTTGTTAGGATTTTGTGTCTTGCCATGTAAGAACTTAGAGTCAAGTAGTTCATGGTAAATAGGTTTAATAGCCTGGAAATCTCATGGGAGAGGGAGTGTTTGTGCCTGTACTGTTTCGCAGTGGCTACAGATTTTTGGTACACAGAGATAGGTCTCATGGTGACGACGGGATAGGAAAGGCCTAGGAATGAGAAGGAAGTGACCGTGGTCTTAATCAAGGTACAACCCCAGCATTTGCCTGGTCTGAAAATGGGAAACCACAGAAAACCACCTTCAGGGCTGCCGACAGTGGGGTTCAAACCCACTGTTTCCCAGATGCAAGCTCTGTGCATCCCTAACTGCATGGCCAACTCGCCCGGTACCATACTAATTCGTGAGCATTGAAAAATGAGTGATTATGGAGGAAGTTGTAGGACAGTACTGTATGACCTTCATTGCTCAGCATCTCATCAACAACATTTTTTTTTTTTAAATAACGGAATGTTGTTATGCATCCATGTAAATAAACAACATTAGCCAAACTCATGTTTAGATGCTGCTATACCTCTGTAGGTGATTTTGATTCATATGACACAGCTTTTGAAGCTCATCTTTTGTTGCTTTTTCTGGTGGGCACACTCCATTTTGCCTCCATCATGGCTATAAAGTAGAGGAAAAATTCAAATTAAATTCTGTAGCATCGTTAAATATCATTCAGCAGAAGAAAATATTCCAGCTATTAGAATTACCACAAATTAATTCTTCCTCCGTTTAGTTGTTGGTTGATGCTCCACAAGTTTACAATGATGCTTTATCCATCCATCACAATGACACAAAGTCCTCTAATTTTTTTAATAGGGTTTCCACATACCGGTACATCTGAAATTTTTCATGATTAATAGCAGCATGGTAGTCCTGATCAGAGTCCTGCAGCCAGGCCCACCGCGCAGCACTTCAAACCCACGGGCTCCGGCAGCCCAGCCCGTGCAGTGCCGTTCTCTTCTTACGCTGCAGCGTACTGGCCCACAACACTGGTCTCATACAGCTCACCGCAGTCCACCGCACTGGGCGGGCTCAGTAGAATAACCTTGAGTACTTCTCCTCAATAACATGTGCGTCGTGCACAACGAAATGTTCACGTCACACTGCTATTCGGATCATTCCTCTACAAATTCCTGTATGCTAATAACATATTTTAAAGTAGGCTAATCACATTTTGAAATTAAACGGTAGAGATTTCTCCTGCACTGTAATAATAATAATAATAATAATAATAATAATTGAAAACAAACAGAAACTTTAATATTAACTAATATTCGTTAGCAATTGACATCAAGTTAACTGAAAATGAATCTAAATAACACGAAGCATATTCATAGAACTTCATTCGCGTTTATCTCAAAATAACATATAAACAGAAATGACGTGCAATATGCCAACAACAAAAACAAACCTGAACATAGCTTTTACTTAGTGTGTGTAGTTTATTGGCCATTGTTAATGTGGTGGAATGGAATTACTGTGAATGAAAAGAAGAGCATCAGCATTGTCTGGTTGTAGAAGAGACCGCCGTGCGTTGAGAATGAAGCCCGCTGAACTGAAATTTCTCTCTGAAGCTGAACTTGATGCTTTCATACATATTATTTTCTTAGCGATCTGGTGAAATTTTGGATAGTTTTGTCCATTTGTTTTCCAATTGGACGCTATGTCTTTTTCCATTCCACAATTTTGCTTTAAATATCTTTCCAGCTCATCTGTTGGAATAGGAGCATCATGAACGTCAGTCGACGAAGAAAATTTCATTACTTGGCGGGTTGTGGCATAGTCGTGGAGTCTGATAAAATGGCGTATGGCTGTTAATACCGGGAGTGTCCGAGGACATGTTCGGCTCGCCAGATGCAGGTCTTTTGATTTGACTCCCATAGGCAACCTGCGTGTCGTGATGAGGATGAAATGATGATGGAGACGACACATACACCCAGCCCCCGTGCCAGCGAAATTAACCAAGTAAGGTTAACATTCCCGATCCTGCCGGGAATCGAACCTGGAACCCCTGTGATCAAAGGCCAGCACGCTAACCATTTAGCCATGGAGCCGGACTTGGAGTCTGATGACACGGAAACATTAGAATGCTCGTCATTCAAGCATACCTCGTTCATCGTAAGTTTTATCTAATCATAAAAAGACAAAATCAGTCCGACTCCTTTGATCTACACTAATATAATAGTTAGTTTGTGTATATCTGGAGGGTAATCTCAGAAACTATTGGACCGATTCTAAAAATCCTTTTACTAATGTAAGTATACATTATCCGTGAGGGACATGGGCTGTATTTTATTTTCAAAACAATTCGAGGTGGGGGCGACGGGGGAGATATAAAAATAATAGGCTAATATAGGTGAAATATCGAATTTGTTGTCCAAGTACGAGACTAAGCTCGTTTTAAGCCGCTTGACCCAAAGAACAAATTTCGGTAAGCCCTATGGGCCCGAAAACCATGTTTTAAGGCCCTATAGCCGACCGTTATGGAGATATTGGCACCACACTATCCCTGCTCTCGGAATCGGATAAGGAAATGAACTGCCATAACCATGGCAACGCCAGCTCCAGGGTTCTACAGCAGCGTGATTATACGTGTACATTTGGGCACAGCTGCCAACCAAAATTTTTACACATAATCGCTGAGCATATCTACAATATATCTCAAACTTAACATGTTACAGACGTGAAGTGGTATTTATAATCTCTTTTAAAAATAAAGAGACATGTCTCTTTTTTGTTTTCGGAAAATCAACGTAGGTGGGGGTGGAGGAAGGACTGATAAAGGGGTTGAATTCTTTTTATGCGGATACTTATATCTCAAAACCTGAAGATGTTACAGATGTGGAAATACGTATTTGTAATATCCTTTAAAAATAAAGAATTTTTTGTTTTACTTGAGAGAAGACGTTCTCACGTGTACAGTTCTATGTCACATGGTCATCTCAGCCCCGAAAGGCAATACCACAAACTTGGTTTACAGAGTTTCTGGGCTAAATGAAATTCAATTTTTCAGTGAGGTTTTATACTTCAGCGATTTTCAGATAATGTCTTAGTACAGTACCGAGGAACGATTACTTTTATAAAATTATGAAATACACGCGAGAAGCCGCGGGTAACTGCTAGTGTGTACATAAAGTTCACCGCAGATCGTACAGCACACAAAATTAACGTCTTTACCATCACCGTCAAATGCAGGCTTGAATACCAACCAAATATGACTTAAATTTAGGATCCGGTTCAGAAGTCCTGTATAGTGTGGTTTTTAGTTTGTTTGTTTGTTGCTTCTTTTTATAATTAACGATTTTTGCCACGGTTTCTTTCCTTTTCGAACTACAGTCCACATTCGTTTCTGATAACAGGATAGACGGAGAAGTCAAACTGAAAACCACAGCAAATTTGATCGGCTCCACTCAACCGAAATGAAATGCACTCCGCTGACACGCAGAACACTGTACACATTGAAGCAGTCAGCCCATAGAACTACCACAGCGCTGTCCTTGGCTTACCGCGTACGAATGACAGAGCGCTGGCCCAGACCGGCCCGTGGGATGATGTCACGGGCTTCATTTGTTCGAGCCTTTCAAAGCCCATTGCAGTTTACTGCTGAAGCAGCTCATGGGCTGGGCCTCTCTGCAGGACTCTGGTCCTGATTTCTCTTCAAATTTGTTGTAAATATTAAATCAGCACCTGCAAGAATTTTGAGTTTTAGCATGAAGTTATTTGTTCTAAAAATGTATTCCATAAAAATATGAAAGCACCTTCTTCACGGATATTAAGTTGCTGTCTGACAGCCAGCAGTCAGGTGGAGATTGTCGAATACAGAACAAACCTAATAAATAGGCCTAAGTTTACAAGTAATTTGCTGATACCAGTATACAGTAATATTACATGAAAATACACTGGAGAAGTTTTAAGTGAAGTACCTCTCTAAAGTTAATCTTTAGCCTAAAGTGAATACCTACAGGCCGGCCCCGTGGTGTAGGGGGTAGCGTGCCTGCCTCTCGCCCGGAGGCCCTGGGTTCAATTCTCGGCCAGGTCAGGGATTTTTCTCTCGACCTGAGGGCTGGTTCAAGGTCCACTCAGCTTACGTGATTAGAATTGAGGAACTATCTGATGGTGAGATGGCGGCCCCGGTCTTGAAAGCCCAGAATAACGGCAGAGAGGATGCGTCGTGCTGACCACACGGCCCCTTGTAATCTGCAGGCCTTTGGGCTGAGCAGCGGTCGCTGGGCAGGCCAAAGCCCTTTCAAGGGCGTTATGTGCTGTGGTTTTTTTTGGAATACCTACAGGTCTTCAGAATTATCAAGAGACCCCTTAACAGCGGAGAAGGCAAATTCAAGAACCACTGATAGAACCCAGCAAATAATTGTGCCAGTAAATTTAGTTCAGAATAACAGGAAAATGAAGTAAAAACATACCAGGTACAAAGCCCCTTTTCATTCCAGCATGAACAGTAACTAGTCATCCTCCCTTAGAAATAGGTTGATGAACCACTCTTTCAATATCATGTCCATATTTCTGTGGTTTATTCTAGGAGTGTATGGGTGACCTCTTAAATTTGTTATTCTTTGGACTGAAGTGAAACCATGCTGTATTAATAATACACACAAGCGAATATATACACTGACTGACAGTGACAATGCAACACCAAGGAGGAGTGGTTCGAAAGGGATGAAAGTTGGGGAAAAAACAGAGACGGCACGGACGAATAATTGATGTTTATTTCAAACCGATATGCAGGTTACACAATGCGCACGGCATCAACTCAGTAGGATGTAGGACCACCGCGAGCGGCGATGCACGCAGAAACACGTCGAGGTACAGAGTCAATAAGAGTGCGGATGGTGTCCTGAGGGATGGTTCTCCATTCTCTGTCAACCATTTGCCACAGTTTGTCGTCCGTACGAGGCTGGGGCAGAGTTTGCAAACGGCGTCCAATGAGATCCCACACGTGTTCGATTGGTGAGAGATCCGGAGAGTACGCTGGCCACGGAAGCATCTCTACACCTCGTAGAGCCTGTTGGGAGATGCGAGCAGTGTGTGGGCGGGCATTATCCTGCTGAAACAGAGCATTGGGCAGTCCCTGAAGGTACGGGAGTGCTACCGGCCGCAGCACATGCTGCTCGTAGCGGTGGGCATTTAACGTGCCTTGAATACGCACTAGAGGTGACGTGGAATCGTACGCAATAGCGCCCCAAACCATGATGACGCGTTGTCTAGCGGTAGGGCGCTCCACAGTTACTGCCGGATTTGACCTTTCTCCACGCCGACGCCACACTCGTCTGCGGTGACTATCACTGACAGAACAGAAGCGTGACTCATCGGAGAACACGACGTTCCGCCATTCCCTCATCCAAGTCGCTCTAGCCCGGCACCATGCCAGGCGTGCACGTCTATGCTGTGGAGTCAATGGTAGTCTTCTGAGCGGACGCCGGGAGTGCAGGCCTCCTTCAACCAATCGACGGGAAATTGTTCTGGTCGATATTGGAACAGCCAGGGTGTCTTGCACATGCTGAAGAATGGCAGTTGACGTGGCGTGCGGGGCTGCCACCGCTTGGCGGCGGATGCGCCGATCCTCGCATGCTGACGTCACTCGGGCTGCACCTGGACCCCTTGCACGTGCCACATGTCCCTGCGCCAACCATCTTCGCCACAGGCGCTGCACCGTGGACACATCCCTATGGGTATCGGCTGCGATTTGACGAAGCGACCAACCTGCCCTTCTCAGCCCGATCACCATATCCGTCGTAAAGTCGTCTGTCTGCTGGAAATGCCTCCGTTGACGGCGGCCTGGCATTCTTAGCTATACACGTGTCCTGTGGCACACGACAACACGTTCTACAATGACTGTCGGCTGAGAAATCACGGTACGAAGTGGGCCATTCGCCAACGCCGTGTCCCATTTATCGTTCGCTACATGCGCAGCACAGCGGCGCATTTCACATCATGAGCATACCTCAGTGACGTCAGTCTACCCTGCAATTGGCATAAAGTTCTGACCACTCCTTCTTGGTGTTGCATTTGCTCTGTCAGTCAGTGTATATATTACATATGCATATGCTGTAAGTCAATAAGAATACGCAAAGGCTAAGTCTGCAGGTGGTACAAGGTTAGATTATGTTAATTTGATAGCAAAATTTCCTTCCTTTTCAACTGATTCTCATTATGTCAGAAACTTACCATAGAAAGAAGATGAAATTGCATTCTTACCTCTGACAATGTTGTAACTCTTGTTATAATTGCCATATCACTACAATATATGTCTAGGTTTGCTATGTCTTCCTTTTTCAATTCTTCGTAGATATTTATGATAGCCTTCTGAAGAGTAAACATTTTGAACGAATTCATACCAACATCAAGCTTACTGACAAGATAGTGGTACAAGTCACCAGTTTCCCCTATCTAGGAAGCCTGATCACCAATGACAACAGGTGCAGCAAAGTGATCGAAAAGTGAATAGCACTTGCCAAATAGGCGTTTGGTAATAACAGAAATCTTTTAATCAGTGCAAATTTAGATTTTTGAATTAGGAAGAAATTTGTGATTTCTTTTGTATGGAGTGTGCTATTGTATGGCTGTGAATCTTGAACAGTCAGAGATCAGGATTGGAAATGACTGGAAGCGTTTGAGATGTGGGTCTGGAGACAGTTGCTAAGGATTAAATGGATTGAAAAGAGAACAAACAAAAGCATTCTACAGTAGAAGAAATTCAAGGGAAGAGAGAACTGATGTTAACGATACAAGCAAGAAGATCTAAATTTACTGGCCACATCTTGCGACACAATACCTTTCTTACCAATCTGCTGAAAGGAAAAATCATGGGGAAGAAAGGCCGAGGACGACGAGCTTTGTAAAAGAGATGACATTGGTTCCCTTTTTTTTTTTTTTTTGGAGAAGTTCTTCCAGATTTTCTTTGCTTCTTAGACATAGTTAAATTCTACCTATGAACTGGACGAAATAAGGCCGTTATTAATAAATTTGTGCGTTCGTCATTTCACACCAACTACATTATTAAATGCATTATTCAAACCTGCCACAATTCTGCTTACCTGGTATTATCCATATTGATTTACAATTCTACAGAAAAAGAAAATATGCATTACTTATTCTCACAAATGTAATAAGAGTGATTTTTCACAGTATGGCAGTGGCAGTACATATCACAAGTCACGACAAAATTATGACTACTTAGTGTCAAAATGCGAAATAAATGGTAACTATAAGATGTCGTATCGGCGAGTAGGGTCTCTAAACTGTGTGGTTAGAGACACTGAATCATACCCAACAGTTAGAACATAACTATAAATCACTTTCAGTATTAATAAGGAAGAAAGAGTAAGGTTGTACGCGTAGTGTACACTCTTACGTGGTGTGTAGTATAATTCTGAAATAACACAATGTTACTTCATGTACTAACGTCATGAATGTAAAGAGGGACCGTTGACATATTTGATCAACAGCATCTGACAACCAGGGATCTGATATAGATGTTGATTCCCACACTTTTCCTTCAAACATTAAGATAATGCAAAAAAAAAAGAAAAAAAAAGGACATCCCTTTATTAAAAAACAATTTAGATTTTGCAGAGTTTTCATGCATTTGCTAATTTAAATGAAAGAATTTAACCTTATACTCATCTGCAGTGTTATAAGATAATTCTGTTCCGATCTATTAAAAAAGAAGAAGTGGTCACATTTTCCTGTACTGAATTCCACCAAAAACTGGTATTTCATTTCCATATACGAAATATTTAAGAGTTTTTATTTGTTTTATCATAATAGCAGATCAAAATACCACACTCCCATCCTCTTCTATGACTTTTTGCAATATAGCTTCAGGAATATGCCAAGAGAGGGTGTTTATCTAAACAAAAGATCATACTTCACAGCCACTCGTCTGTTTCTAACATTAGTGAACCCTAATCAGGCTATGACATAATTTAGAGTTAGGAAGATATGTTACAAAAGTACATGCCAATGTTGTATAACCCACAGTTATCAGTTAGTAAACATAAAAGTGGCAAGTGGGTGGTTCATTTAGTATATTTCTCATTGTATTTTGAAACTAATATGAAAATGGAAAAAAGTATATTTTAAAAAATGCGTTAAATATTATTTTTTATGTTAATATTGCAGGTCCCTGATTATTGGTAATAAACTTTTTTTCTTTTTGTCAATTCCAGTGAAGAACTGACTTCTACATCCATTGATTACCATCCATTATCATTAAGTCACATGCGCAATCCCAATGTTTCAACTGAAATAGTCGGAGACGTTCGGCCTCCAGATAATGCTAAGGAAGGCAGTACAATGAGATATGCAGTGGCTACTCTTGATGGAACTCTCATGCTAGTTCAAAATGAAGATATTCTCTGGTAAGTCTCACGTTTTACTTTGTGTTGTATTTCTAATAAAGGATAAGAATGTATATAGAGTGTAACAATAAGGTTCAACCGAACATTCAGGACACATTCCTCACATAAAGAAAATATGTTATATGGATATGGGTCCAGAAACACTTAATTTCCATCTTAGGACTCATTTTCTACAACTCTACATAGTACATTAATCATGGGAAACACAAGGAACAGAAAGTACCAGCATACATACCTGCCAACTCTCCTGATTTAGGTGGGAGATTCCCGATTTTACACCATTTCTCCTGCCCTCCTGCTTAGTGGTTTAATGTATTAATTCTCCTGATTCTTCAACAATCCTGTGCATAATTTTGGACTAAAAGTGTGAGATGACAAAACTTCGGTCGTCCATTGAACAGATAAATTAGAAATAGATTTTACGTGTTTTGAAGTGTGTTTTGATATTGCAGTTGTGCATCATATCAATCATTTCCATAACAGTGTATCTACTATCTCCCATGCCCTGCTTAGTTGGTATCCAACACCTTTGAAATTGTCAATGGTTAGTTTAGTGAGTGGTGTTGGAAGTTGTTCTTGATAGCCTGTGTGCAAGAGGTAGTTTTAGGCCTTGGAATATTGTATCATCTGTTTCGCATATAAAATTATATGGTTTGTGTATAACTTAGATGGTGTTTGCATTAATAAGCCGGTCAGCTATTGTGATCTTTGGCCTCAGTGATGTTGTCAGTTCCTCAGTAATATGGCTAAGAAATATGACATGACTTTTAAAAGTGAATGCAAAGACAACTTTCTGTAACAGAGTCAAAAAGAGGCTCAACATTTGAATTCTGTTGTGTTTGCAAGTGTGATTTCAGTATCTTGCATGGTTAAGGCCGATACTTCAAAACGTGTTCGCAAAGAAACCAATGTGTTGAAAAAAAAAAAAAAAAAAAAAACAAGAAACTTGATTTCAAGTGTAAAGAGGTAGACACTGACAGTATAACATGTGCAGAAGTAGTATTGTTCACGTCATTTATTATTAAACATAACCTCCCTGTTAATTGTTCTCATCACGCCAGTCCTTTATTTGGAAAAATGTTCCTAGACTGAAAAATTGCCATGAAATATGGCTCTGCTAGAATTAAAACCTGGCCATCCTTGCTGAAATGTCCAATGAAGAAAAAGAGGTTATTGCTTGCCTTAAAAAATAAAATTAAAAAATTGTGGTTACTTTTTGCAACCTACTTAAACAAATTCAGAGTAGTCTTGAAGGAGCTTGTTTTAGAAGGTGGTGCAACAGGCCTTAACATTGAAATATTTTACTCACTAACTTGAAAAAATACATCATCTCCTTAAAAAACGACATTGCTCTTGATACAGATAATGCCCCAGTGGTGGTAGGGTGAAAGATAGGTGTGGCAGGATTGTTGAAAAGGGAAATGGATTTTTAAAAATTGTAGGATGCCTGTGCCATTTAATAAATTTAGCTACTGAAAACAGATTTACATTGAGACGGAATTCAGAATCAAGGTAAGTTACAACAACACATAATAGCAAACACGGTAGGAAACGGGCAAACACTACGGATTAGAATCCCTACAGAAAACACGGAATGACATAAACAACAATCTTTACACCTATCTTAGTCTCATTAGATAAATACATGAAAACAATTGTGAAAGAAGCCCATGAAGTAATGATAAAGGGGTGTGAATACACTATGACTATGCGACACAAAATTATATAGATTGAAAAACAAATGTTCAAAATAAATAAACCCTTGTAGAATGAAGCAAATATTTATTGAGTAGCAATGTTTAAGATAATTAGATGAAATGGTGTATGGCTTTTTTTTTTTTGTGCTGGAAGTGTCCAAGGACACATTTGGCTCGCCAGGTGCAGGTCTTTCGATTTGACGCCCGTAGGTGACCTGCGGGTTATGATGAAGATGACACATACACCCAGCCCCCATGCCAGAGAAATTAACCAATGGTGGTTCAAATTCCCAATCCTGCCGGGAATCGAACCTGAAACCCCTGTGACCAAAGGCCAGCACGCTAACCATTTAGCCATGGAGCCAGACATTAGACGACTAAAATAAATAAATAAATATTTATTTAAGGTTAAATAGCGATCTTTTAAATTAAATTTAGATTAAATATACAGTGAAGCCTCGTTTGTGCATTCCTCATTAGCACATTTTCCCACTTAGTATGTCGTCAATTCGAAACCCCGATTCTTATCATATTAAATCTACGCAAAAATACTTCACGGATTTTCACTATCACCGCTTAGTACAGTCACATTTTTCCTAGCCTGAAACTGTTATTTGTCATCCCTTGTGAAAGAAACTTGATTTCCAACTCGAATGAGAGCCGTTGCCATAGTTGCACGATTACGGTGATTACGAGAAAAAGCCTTGAATTCCTGAACTTCACAGTATAACTTGAACCTTCGGGAAACAAGCCCCCAGCCTCAGGAATGTTTAGTTTTGCTTGCTGGTTAGCTGGGAGATTGCTGATAACACAGCTAGTCTATTTGTGCTTGTATTTCGCATTCCATTTGGAAGTTAAACATTTATTTTGTATTGAGTAGTACAGTGATGGGTAGCGAATATTTGTTACATTATACTCTATGTCTGGATTAGGAACATAATTGAGTTAAATTGACTAGTGTGGTGCTTATTTGTCTGGTTATGTCTGCCTAGTTATGGATATGGAAAGTTGTGAAATTCCTTACTAATGAAAACAAAATTAAAATCTATCAGAATGTGGACTGACATCTGCATCTTTAAGAGCACAGGGGTGGCGCAAATGTTGAAACTCGCACCTTCGAGTTTCGACTCGATCACTGGAATAAGCAAAATTATCACAAAAATAATTTATTTATTATCACCACCTATTCAGTACATGTATTGAGTGTTTCTATACTACTATAATGTTATACTTGTATTGAATTGGTGGTGATAATAAATAAATTAAAAATTATTTTTGTGATAATTTTGCTAATAGTCAGTTTCAATACGGACCAATGATAAAGTTGTCATTTGCAAATCGATCACTGGAGTTGTTTGAAGCTTTATCAGTCGTACATGGTCGGGTGTAACCTCCAATTCATTGCCTAAGAGTGTGACCAGAGAATAATGTTTAATACTGTACTGGTCCAAAATAAAAAGCTTGTACTAACATTTGATATATTATGTTTTCATATTCGTTGCCTGGTGTTTTTCACACCTTTCAGTGCCCCTTTTAATACTTTCCTTTCATCTTTAGAAATGGTAGAAAGAGTTTTCGCTGTATCTGCGAATACACGAGATATAATGCCCTCATGTTGAAAAAATCGTATCTTGTGTTTCTATACTCCTGTTGGATAGTTTTTATTTGTATATTCAGTAGTACGTTTTCTTACTTAACACGTTCTTTTTCCTTGTCCCCTGCAGAAACGTCTTAGAGGTTTTACTGTAGCAGAAATGTTAAGCAGTGTGTGTAAGTTGAAAACCAATGTCCAGCTAAATTTCCAGAATGAAAATTAATAATTAATAAGACCCCAATAAGAATAACACTTTCAATTCCATCTTAATTCAAGGAAGAATTAATAATTCCTCATTAAAACTATAAATGCAACTTAAATTGAGAACGTAAAGCATATCGTTCTACTATGCGATTTTATTTGACGTAAATAAATATCGCACGAGAACACCTTCACTTCCTTGTCTAAACTACTTTATTTACACTGTACGTCACAACACACAATTATACACAGTAGTAAATTACACTATATACAACACTCAATAGCGGAGTACCCTGAAGTCGATTCTGACAAGTACAGATATCAACAACGCTGACGCGCGCACTATAACATATTCAGACTTGAATTCACCGCCTCACTCACTTGAGTCCAGTACTCAGACTCCACCTCGGAGCCCAACAGTCACTCCCAGTCCATCACTTGCCTGAGTCCCAAGAACCAAGATCTGCGAACTTAGAACTGAGAACTGACTTCACTGACTGATAGCTTGATATTTATACCATTCGATCAACCATCTAGAATGATCAACTTCTGGAAGAGTTCTTACAACACTCTAAGACAACACACTCGAAACATCGATCGACCAGCTAGTCGAATGGGTACTCGAACGTTCCTTTCCTATTTAAAAATGTACATGGAAATATTTACAACATTCGTAATGTCTCTACGTGTATCTGGATAATAAAACCTTACAGTAAGTTTCCAGAACCCTTCATATACACCAAAATTATAGTACAATAAGTCTAACACACGAACATTATGGAATTTTCTACCGCTTTCGACCATATGGATTTTGAGGTTAAACAATTCGTATTTGAGGTTATACAATTCTATACTACATATTTACAGGGAAATCGTATATTAATCATACTTAACATTTAATAAAAGATAATTTAGCATCAAATAGACTATAATTAAAATATATTAAACACAATAATTGAAGGTTTTACGTCAGTTACGATGTTGTACCTACGACAATTATCCCCCTAAAACCTTCAATATCTACCCTGTACATTCCTTACTCTAGGTCTTAAATTATATAAGGGTGTCCTTATACAGTATCTATTTCTACGTCTCTCTTAGTCCTCGCTAATCAGTTACACTTAGGCTACCTCAATCACACTGTCTCCTCGTTGGCGTTGTTGAAGTCCACATATCGCAGATGGTCCATGTAAACTACAAACAGCAAAGGTGAAAAATTACAGCATTTTCTAATCCCTGTAAGTACCCTGAACCAAGAACTCATTCTACCATCAATTCTCACTGAAGCCCAATTGTCAACGTAAATTCCGTTGATTGATTTTTTAATAATCTACCTTTAATTCCATAGTCCCCCAGTATGGCAAACATCTTTTCCCTCGGTATCCTCTCGTATGCTTTCTCTAGTTCTACGAAGCATAAACACAACTTCCTATTCCTCTCGTAGCATTTTTCAGTTACCTGGTGCATACTGAAAACCTGATCCTGACAGCCTCTTTGTGGTCTGAAACCACACTGGTTTTCATCCAACTTCCTCTCAACTATTGATCGCACCCTCCCTTCCAAGATGCCAGTTAATACCTTGCCTGGTATACTAATCAGTGAGATACCTCGATAGTTGTTGCAATCCTTCCTGTTCCCTTGCTTATAGATAGGTGCAATTACTGCTTTTGTCCAATCTGAAGGTACCTTACCAATACTCCATGCTAATCTTACTACTCTATGAAGCCATTTCATCCCTGCCTTCCCACTATACTTCACCATTTCAGGTCTAATTTCGTCTATTCCTGCTGCTTTATGACAATGGTGTTTATTTAACTTCCTTTCCACGTTCTCAAGCGTAATTTCACCAACATTATTTTCCTCCTCCCCATGAGCTTGACTGTTCGCAACACCACCAGGAAGATTTCCTTTTACGTTGAGAAGATGTTCAAAATATTCCCTCCACCTCCAGTGATTCCCTGGGATCTATTATAAGTTCACCTGAATTACTCAAAACACTGTTCATTTCCTTTTTCCCTTCCTTCCTAAGATTTTTTATTTCTGTCCAGAAAGGTTTCCCAGCTGCTTGACCTAACCTTTCCAGGTTATTACCAAAATCTTCCCACAACTTCCCATTAGATTCAACAATTATTTGTTCCACTCTGTTTCTTTCATCTACGTACAATTCCCCGTCTGCCTTGGCCCTTGTTGGGCGCCATTTCTGATAAGCCTTCTTTTTATGTTTACAAGCTGTTCTCACTACATCTTTCCACCAAGATGTTCGCTTTTTCTCATCTTTACACACCGTTGTTCCTGAGCCAAAGAAATTAATTACTTAGGTTTCAACTTGCACCATAATTCCGACTATTTGATACTTAATGCCCGCTCAGCATATGGATGTTTATACCACCGTGTCTTCCTGAATAAGGAACTTACAATGCATACCAAGATCATGGTTTACCATGCTGTTGTCATATCAACAGTGCTTTATGGTTGTGGAACTTGGACACACTACCATCAGGATATCAAAAAGCTAGAGCGCTTCCATCTGCAAAAATTTAGATCCATCTTGAACATCAAATGGGAAGACAGTGTCAGCATCCTTGCAGTTCTTGAGAAGTCATATGTTATAAGTAGAGCCCGGATTTCCATGCACTATCAAATCTCAAAATATGCATGCATTCAAGCACTATCGTATGGCAAAACATGCACAATAAACTGGAAAATATGCACTATCAAAATTCAGTTCCTTTTGAAACATGAACAAAAACTGCCCTAATTTCTCCAAATTGTCTTGATTTAAGCTCATCCGTTTATCATTCAGCACACACTTAAGCACAGAAAATTATCTTTTTACGTCACGAGAAGTGATAGATGCATAATTCAGTGAAGACATTTGGACAAAGTGAGGTCAAATTGTACGTCTTTTGCAGTTTCACCACAATACGTCTTCTATAAGCTTGACGAATTCAAAATCAGGATTTGAACGAATTAGTTTGTTCAGCTTATCTCCATCTGTGGCAGCTGCTTCTCCATGCGATGATTGCAGACACATTTGAATGTCCTCAATAAGTGGTAACGATTGCTTGCTGCGATAACACAGACATGTGACGATTGAGAGTTCCGGGTAGGACATTCCAGGATAACAACGGTAGAGGGTTCAATGAAATGTAAGCTGCTATCCCAGTAACGCAGCACCACAGAAGTGCGATACAAGGTTTCTTTTGTTCGTCTAACAGACGAAAAATGAGCCGTCAATGATTAATGCACAATTTATAGCAATGTACAACTGTAAAACTGGGACACCTTATTCCTAAGAATTAGATTTCGACGTGGGGCCTTCCGACTTACGTCATTGTTTACTCAACCAACAGATAAGAAAGTGTTTGGTTAATTGCATTATACTGTAGGACCTGTACAGTATGTAGGTTACTGACTATGGTTGTCACATAGGATGCCAGGAATACATTCTCTGCGTCTCTCAGTAATAGACATACTGTAGCCTACAACGTGAAAAATTGTCCCAAATTCTGCAAACTATCAGAAAATGCACTATGATGCAAGTTAACAATATATATATATGCGTCAAAGTCAGAATAAAATTCATATTATGCAATATTAAACGTCCAAATATGCGCTATTAAATCCAAAATCTTCAAAATATGCATTATGCATGAATTTTCTCCGAAAAATGCCAAAACATGCAAACATGCACGGAAAAAGAACGGTTATTTGGAATTGTTAAGCCGTAAAAGGAATATTTGCAAAGTTTGAGAAGTGTAGCTAGCTTATTTAAAAACATGCATTTGCATGGAAATCCGGGCTCTAGTTATGAGCATTGAGGCCACTGTCTCAGATGGATAGGGCACGTCCGTCGCATGAGTGAAATCGGTCTTCCTTGGCAACTCCTATATGGTGAACTCTGCTCTGGCACAAGGCTTCATCAAGCCCCCTCTGAGGGATTCAAGGATCATCTAAAGCATTACAAGATATTAGTTTCATTCCATATTGATGGTTTACACTTTACAATAGAAAAGCTTTTATTACTTCCTCCTATTCAATGAAGATGGCTGAGAGATGAGCTGAAACATGTTTGGCTAAAAATCATTCCAGTCAAAGATGGATATATGTATTTAATAGAAGGAAGTAATAAAAGCTTTTCTATAGTTAAATAAAACAGTTAAGATGGCGGCTAATATTGTGTGATGTATGTTTGTCTCTTAAAATAGTGTTTGTGGCGGGTAATTAAAGGAGTTTGAAGTTTTCCTACGTTATAGTAATGTACATTTCCTAGTGACTAATGAAAGGAAAAATCACGTACTGCTGGCTAACCTGTGTAATTATAGAATTTCGTATTCTCGCTTTGTGGTAGTGTAATTGTAGGTTATGTCACGGAATAAGCAAAAGCAAAAGAATAAGAACAAGAACAGCAGCATGATGGATACCCAGGGTCAGGTAAAGTGTCTCGAAGTGGACGAAACTAACATCCGAGTTGCTGAAAGTGGACTTGACAATCTAGAATAAACTGTTCGTGTGAAATACTGAGTACTTCTACGTTCTTCGATTGTATCCTTGAGCGACTAATCGATAAAGTAATTGATAGGCTTAAGGACAGCATCGACTTCAATACGAAGATTATTGAAGATCTTAGAAAGGTAGTAAATGAAAAAGATACAAAAATAAAAGAACTGCAACTAGAACTTGAAACTATGAAATCTAAATCTTGTGACGAGATTGATCAACATAATCAATACTCACGACGTAATAACGTGGAAATTCATGGTATACCAGAACTACAAAGTGAAGATGTATATAAATTAGGCACGGATATTGGATCAGCAGTTGGCTGTGTAATCAATAAAACAGACATTGACATTGCTCATAGAATTCCAACATCCAATAAATCTCTGCCTAGACCTATTGTGGTTAAGTTCGTGAATAGATGGAAGAAGCATGAACTTACGGTTGCAAAGAAAAATGTTAGGCAACTTTCATCCACTGCACTTAATATTAATGCCACTAACCATACTATTTACATTAATGACCACCTAACAGCTAAATCTAAAGGTCTTCTTAAGAGAGCTAAAGACCTTAGAGCAAAAGGCTTCAAGTATGTGTGGTCTAGGGAAGGGAGAATTTTTGTAAGGAGAAATGATACTTCTAGCATTATACATATCAAAACCATAGACGATGTCTTAGCTCTCTCTTCCCTTTAGAACTTAGGTAGGCTATTTTCTTGTAGGTACATGAATAATCCACGTTATTCTTTATGGAAGGTTCTGAATTCCAACTGAGTGAACTACAGGAGCTTGCTAACAAAGATGGAATTAGAATTCTATACATCAACTCCCAAAGTATTCGTAATAAATGGAGTAATTTACTTTATACAATACAGGAAGCACAATATCCTGAAATCATTGTAATTGTTGAAACATGGGTTTCTCCTGAAGAAGAAAAATATTTAAATCTAAATGGATATGATGGTCTCTTTTGCTCTAGATCACATAATAGGGGTGGTGGAATTGCCATTTATATAAAGGAACCGTATAAAGCTACTGTATTATTATCTATTAACAGTAATGCCATTTCATATAGTATATTATTAATCAAGATAAAGGGTTTTGTGAATGACATTCACTTAGTAGCAGTATATAACCCTCATACCAAATTTTCCAAAGATTTTCTAAAATGTTTAGAAGATATTTGGAGTAAAGGTGGAAAAACATTTTGTATTACTGTTGGTGACTTTAATATAAATATATTAGAACATAGTCATATATCTACTGAGCTTCAGAATTTCTGTGGGTGTTATAATCAGAGTTCATGTAACACTGTCTTTCCTACTAGAATTTCATTGACAACTAGTACACTTATAGATCATTTTTACATAAACAGAGCCTGCAAATTTAAAATATATAACATAATAAATGATCTGAGTGATCACAATTTATTAATCTTGGATATTAATATTACACCCAAAATGAATACACAAAGAAATTATGTAATGCAACCTACAAAATACCATGTCCCATCTATGGAAAAATACATGTCACAAACGCCATTAACTATAAATGAAGAGGATAGCTCGGATATCATAACAAATAAATTAATGACATATTTTAAAGAAAGTACTGCTTTAGTTAAAAATGAAAGTCCTAATCTAAATAAGAAAGTTAAACCCTTTTGCCCATGGTTTACTTCAGAGCTGTTAAATTTAATCAAACAAAAAAAAATATTTTATATTATAAAATTAAGACAACAGATGAGATTTAGTATGGGATGTGGCTATATTTCACAGCAGTTAATACAAGACTATAAAGACATACGTAACAGGGTTACTAGAATGAAAAGAGATCTAGAAAATAATTATTATATCAATAAGTTAAACAGCACAAATAATCAGTAGAAAGTTGTTAATGATATCCTAACAACTAATAACAGTAACAATGAAGAAATACAACTGAAAGTAAATAAGTTGGTGACTGATTCTAGTCAAATTTCTACTATAGATAGATAGATAGATAGATAGATAGATAGATAAGAAATGGGTGAGCCCTGTCTTCGCAGAGCTCCACACGTAGGTCTATGAAGACCCTTTGTGCCCCTTAAATGGGTTTGGCTAGTCCAGCCCTAGTGCTCCTATAAAGGATACCAGTGTCCGGATATTGGCATTCCTGATGTCTTCCAGGCTCACAAAATGTGAGCCAAGGTATCGATGTCTAGTGCTAGCAAGAGCCTCGCATTGACATAGCACATGCGCGGAGGTCTCCTCCTCCTTACCGCATCTTGTACACATTGGATCCTGGGTGATTTTCATGATGTGTAGGTGTCTCTGTAAGGTAGTGTGGCCTGTTAACAGTCCAACTACCATTCTCATTCTGGTCCTATTCAAATTCATTAGGACCTTTTTATAACTTTGGCTAGGCCCTTTGATAAGTTCACGTGCCTGCCTTGCTATAGTTAACCTCTTCCAAATATCTAAGTGAGACTGGTTTATCCACTGGGATATTACCAGTCTCATGCTTCGGAGTGACACTCCCAGGAAGGGCTCTGGTCCTGTGAAAGAACCTTTTGAGCCTTGTTTCGCTAGTTTGTCAGCTTCTTCATTTCCACTGATACCTGTGTGCCCAGGGACCCATAATAAGGTAACTAAGCGAAATTCACACAGCTGATCTAACATCCTTTGGCATTCCCATACCAGTTTTGATGTTTTAACTGCACATAGTGCTTTTAGCGCTGCCTGGCTATCACTACAAATAGTGATGCGTCTTCTGTGTCCAGGCATATTCCATATATATACAGCACAAGCTAGTATTGCGTATACTTCAGCCTGGAAAACAGTAGCATATTTACCCATAGGAAGGGAGAGCCTTATCTTAGGCCCCCAGACCCTGGCGCCTGTGCCCGTCTCCGTCCGCGAGCCATCTGTATACCATGTACAGCCCCCAGACTTAAGATGGGCCCCAGCATCCGCGGCCTACTCCTCCTTTGTGGGTATCACCACTGTAAATTTATAATTCAAATTAAAGCTAGGCTTCATCAGATCTCTGATCATCATTGTCATAGGGCAAGTCTGGTGAAGCCTTGTAAGAATAGAGGCATGACCTCTATTCGGGTTTTTGAAGGACCATCCTCCGAGTGACCAGAGGCGATAGGCACTCGTTCCCGCAATTACCTTAACATATAAATGTAAGGGGGGAAAACCTAGGATGGCCTCCATTGCACATAATGGTGTAGTATCCAGTGCCCCTGTTATTCCTAGACACGCAAGTCTTTGGACACTGTTTAACTTGGTGGTCACAGTTTTACTCTCCGAACCTGGCCACCAGACTAAAGATGCATAGGTGATCGTGGGCTGTACAATAGAGATATAGAGCCACTGGACCACCTTAGGTCTTAGGCCCCAAGTCTTCCAGACTGCCCTGCGACAGGCCCACGTAATCTTGCGAGCCTTATCCACCTTATAATCTATATGTTTCTTCCAACTCAGTCTTGCCTCAAGGATTACCCCTAGGTACTTAACTGAAGTTGTCTTAACTAATTTTTTCCCAAATAGGAAAGGCTCTGACAGTCCGTCTAGCCTCCTCCTCCTGGTAAATACCACGAGCTCTGTCTTATCGGGATTAACCGACAAGTCTGTCTCATGGCACCATCTTTCCACCCTACGTAGAGAGCTATGTACAAGCTCGGAAACCGTGCTGGGGAAATTTCCTACCGCCATCAGGCTTATGTCATCTGCATAGCCTTGGGCATATATTCCTCCAACATTTAACCTGGTAAGTAGTTCATCCACTACCAGACACCATAATGTTGGTGATAATACTCCTCCCTGTGGACACCCCCTGTCTATATTAGCTCTCAACATTACAGCGTTGAGGGTAAACAGAACTTGACGGCCCTGCAGTGAGGCCATAATCCATTTTATGAGCATACTGCTCACTCCTCTTCTCTCTAGACTACGTTCTATGGAGCCCAAAGATGTATAGTTAAAGGCCCCTTCTATATCTAGGAATACAACCATAGCAAGTTGTTGCTGATCCAAGGCACTCTCCAGCCTAGAAACTAGCTGGTGTAGTGCCGTCTCAACCGACTTCCCTGGTTGATATGCATGTTGATGAGAATGCAGGGGAAAGTCTCTTAATACTTTCTCCCTGATATGTCTATCCACCAGTCTTTCCAAGGTCTCAAGTAGAAAAGACGTTAGACTAATGGGTCTATAATCCTTAAGTCTAGTATATGAAGACCTTCCGGGTTTAGGTATATACACCACCTTCGCCTGATGCCACAAGGAGTACACGTACCCCATAGTGAGACAGGCTCTAAAGATTCTGACCAGGTATGGTATAAGGACCCCCCCCCCGCTTCCTGAAGAAGTGCCGGGAAGATCCCATCCACCCCTGGGCTTTTGTAAGGGGCAAAGGATTCTAATGCCCACTTAACCCTTCTTGGGGTAACAATCTCTGCGGCTTCCTTCCAGCCACTTTTATCGGGTCTGAAGGATCCGCTCGATTCTACCTCACTATTCGTGACTACCGAACCTGGAAAGTGGGTATCAAGCAGTAAGTTCAGGGTCTCCCTCTCTGTGGATGTGTATCCACCCGAAGGCGACTCCAGTGAGCCCAGCCTTGCCCTTCTATCCAAGGTTAAAATTTTATGAAGCCTTGCCGCTTCATGTTGACTTTCAATGGAGTCACAAAACTGTCTCCAAGATTTCCTCTTGACTTCTGACTTGTACCTTCTTTGTGATTCTTTGTAAGAATCTAGGCTTTCTTGATCCTGAAGTTCCCTGTATTTATACCAGAGCCTTCGTGTATTTCTCCTCAGGTGTTCAAGATAACTATTCCACTTGAAGCTTCCTGTTACTCTTTTTGCCTTAACAATAGGGCAGTTTAGTTCATAAGAGGTAACCAGTGTCTGTGTGAGAAAACTCACACTGAGCTCCAGCTCCTCTTTGTTTTTAATTATATTTGAGGGTCCTCCCTCCAGTCCCCTCCTCACGTCCTCCCTAAAAGACGTCCAATCGGTTCGTCTAAGGTTTCTATAAGGCGGGACCTCGAGGGAGCCCTCCATATAAAACACAATGTGTCTATGATCTGACAAGGAAGGCTCCAAAGAAACCTTCCAGTCTTTAAATTCCTGTATGATTCCCATGGAACCCAGGGTAAGATCTATGATCCCCTCACTCCTATTATTAATTAAGGTAGGGGTATCACCAATGTTCATGATCTCAAGATCAGTTGTACATAGAAATTCTATGAGGTGCTCTCCCCTTCGGTTTGTATATTTACTTCCCCAAATGCTGTGATGAGCATTGGCGTCACATCCTACTATGAGGTTTAATCCCTGTTTCCTACAGTATATCACCAGTCTCTTGCACTCCTCTGACGGGAGTGAAGATTCAGAGTCTCCTGGGAAATATGCAGAGCAGACAACCAAGTCTTTTGGCTGTCCGCCCTCTTCATATCTCTCTAGAACTGGTACCAGGTCTCTAGTAATGAAGCCTGGTATAGCCCAGGCATTGTGATCTTTAACTAGTATACATACTCTAGGCTTCTCCTCTGCTATTCCACTGAATAAAGTGAAACCTGCACATTTTAGTCCCATGATATGCCCCTGTCTAAGCCAGGGTTCTTGTATCAGGGTGACCGAAAACCTGCCCTTCTGGATACTTCTAATGAGTACTCTAGAGGCCGCTATACAATGTTGTATATTTTCTTGTATGAAAGTAATCATTCTTACCTTCATGCAATACTTTACCTTATGCGGTCTCCGGAGCGTGCTGCTCCGTCTCCCGCGATGAGTCTTGAGGCTTGGCTGGCCCAGGTTCCTGTCCGGGCTCCCGCTCTTCGCCCCTGTTGGTCTCGGTATTGTCTGTGGTGGGGTTGGTCCTCTGCTTGTCACGCTTGCCCTCCACCAAGGTGAAGGTAGCCACATGCACCCCGCAGAAGATCTTCTTCCCCACCACTTTCTCCACATCTCTGGAGTCCATGCTGACCACAAGTCGGACACCTCTCTTCTCCTCCTTGCGGTCGTAGACCCTCCAGCTGGTGGGATTTAAGCCATGGTTCTGGCGTGCCATTCTTCCCAAAAGGACAGTATTGTCCTTTGACTGTCCTGGTATCCAGACCATGACTCTCTTGTAGGAAATAAGTTTATCCATGCCCACAATTGTGAGCCTGGCTCCTTCCCATGGTTGTATACCTGTAACAAGACTGGAAAGCCATGCTACAGTCTCGTCGTTTTCTGCTATAATGACGGCCGCACCTCTCGACAGATAGCAATCCAGGAACTGAGGCTTAATGGGCCCCTGCTCCGGAAGCTCATCTATCAGATTGGTGATAGCCTCTTCCACAGCTTCCACCTGTTTCTCGGTTAGCTGCTGGTCAGGATATCTTGCAGGTACTATGGCCATCCTGATCCCAGCTTTAGCTATCCTGGCATATTCCACCTTGGGTTTTTTGCGGGTCTGCAGGTCCTCTTCTGGGGTTGCCCCCGACAGAAGTCGTTTCCCCGCTGGCATCTTGGTGGGTGGGGTCCTCTGTGCCCTAGAAGCAGAGCCCTTTTCAGGGTCCCGCCTCTTGTGCCCATTGGATCCCCCCCACAGTTGTTACTGTCGTGGTATTAGAAGGCCCTTCAGCTCCCGGCGTTAAGCCCTCTTTGGCCTGCTCCCGGGCCTTTAAGGCCTTCTTATATCTCCTCTTCTCAGCGCCAGAGCGCTGTTTCTTCTTCTTCTTCTGGACCTGTAGATTGCCCACCTCTTGAGTGAGCCCTCTAACTGTCGAAGATGAACTATCCGAGGGTATCTCCGAATCCCCTTCGGTTGTTGTTGTAGTGTTTCTCTCGGAGGCCCCAGAAGAGCTGTCCGGTTTATGGATGGCTACCGTATTCATTCAAGTCCCACGAGTAGCTAGGGGAATATATGTCCGCCCAGGCAGAGCCCCGCATACCTGGGTAAGGCTACTTACTTCGAGAGGGCGCCAAGTATCTCGAAGGCTCCATTCAAGACACATCTCCCATGTGCCATGCACCCCATCAGCACGGGTGGCATTACACCTTAGGGTTGGGCGGTACTTTAGCTTCCTCCTCCTTGTATACCGAACGGTTACCCAATAGGGCTCCATTCGGCATCGCAAGAAAGGAGCTACTAGTCCCCCTCACCACGAAGAGGATCTTCAATTGAAGAGGGTAACCAGGGTTAGCCCCCTACAATTGTAGAAGCACACACGAGGGGGATTTCTACTATATTTAATGACTATTTCACTGATATGGGTCTGTCTTTAGCTAAGAACATTCCTCAGTGTAAATACCCTCATCTTGAACCTGGCCCATCTAATTCCTTATTTTTAACCCCTACTAATGAAAATGAAATTGAACAAATAATTAATAATCTTAAAAACATTTGTAGTGTTGACTGTTTTGGTATTAGTAATATTCTTATAAAGAGACTCTCTAAATTTATTATACCTCACATCACAAAATTAGTTAACAAATCTCTATCAGAGGGTAGAGTACCAGCCAAACTTAAAATCACCAGAGTTGTACCAATCTATAAAGCCATGGATAAATTTGACGTAATTACAGACCAATCTCGGTACTACCTCCTTTTTCTAAGATTTTAGAACAAGTGGTTAAAAAAAGATTATTGGATTTTTTGTTAAATAATAAATATTTTTATCAATTTCAGTATGGTTTCCTACCTCACTCGAGTACCAGTAATCCTATTGAGGATATTATTATTAAACTACAACAAGCTTTAGACTCTGGTATGTTAGCAGCTGGTTTATTTATAGATCTTAAAAAGTCTTTTGACACAGTTGATCATAAAATTTTGTTACATAAATTAGAAGTAGCAGGCATTAGAGGTATTGCATTGGATTGGTTTGTTGATTACCTCTCTAATAGGGAGCAGTTTGTTACATGTAATAATAATCAGAGTAATGTAAAGGTGATCTCAATTGCTGTGCTTCAGGGTTCTGTGCTGGGGCCTTTATTGTTTCTTATCTTCATTAATGATATTGGTCACCTTAAATTAAATGGAAGACTATCCGTTTTTGCTGGGGGCCGATGACCTTCGATGTTAGGCCCCTTTAAACAACAAGCATCATCACCATTTTTGCTGATGACACTAATATTTTTTATACAGGCTCTAACAATCATGAACTTGAACAAAATATGCAGCAAGATAATATTATATTAACAACACATATTATATTATCTTGCTGGGTATTTTGTTCAAGTTCATGATTGCTAGAGCCTGTATAAAAAATATTAGTGTCATCAGCAAAAATGGTGATGATGATGCTTGTTGTTCGATTACTTGAAACATGGCTTAATTCCAACCGATTAACTGTAAATCTAACAAAAACAAACTACATAAATTTTCACAAACCTTTATATGTATTAAATTTGGATAAAAATCTGCTTTTCTTCAATCAAAGAGTAATGAAAGTGCACAGTACTAATTTCTTAGGACTGATTATAGATGAAAATCTGTCGTGGAATAATCACATGGAGACTATTTGTAATAAAATTATCCCTGTGATTGGTATCCTCAGTAGATTGCGATATAAGTTCTCTCTTGGGTTGTTGAAGGGTATCTGCTCTGCTCTTATTGAAAGCCACATCTCTTATATGATACATTTCTGGGCATGCTGTAATAGAGAATTATTTGGAAAGGTAGAAGTCCTTAGGAAGAGAGCACTAAAAATAATTTTCAAACTGCCCATTCTGACACCGACTAAAGATCTGTATAAACATTGTAATATATTATCGCTTCCAAACCTCCGCATAAAGGCTTCTATAATTATGGTCTATAAAATTCAAAACAAATTAGTTCGCTCAAACATATCAGTAATTACCAATTCACAGATTCATAATTATGAAACAAGAATTATTTATAATATTCACTACAATCAGATTCATTCCACTAGTTATGGTCAAAATTCTCTTTGGCATTTTTCTATAACTATGTATAACTCGCTTCCAAAAAATATTAAAATGGTACCAACGTTATCTTCAAGAGTAATGTAACTAAATACTTGAAGTAGTATGGTAATTATGGTTAGGAAGCTTTGTCTTATCTTATCTATTACATCATGTTAAATTATATACTTACTGTATTTTATTTTGTAATTACATTGTGAATATAGCTGCCATTGTAATTTATTTGTATTGCACCAAGAAGAGCCTTGGCTCAGGTGCCTATATTGAAATGAAATAAATTTTAACTATTATGAAAAGAGCTGGAATTAACACTCAGTCCTGGAATACGCTTACTGAAAATCGTACACTTTGGCGCCACACTGTTTCTACATCAGTTACGGTGTTTGAAGAGGATAAACGACAAGCACTTGTAAGCACGGAAGCTCCGTCAAGCTCAGCCGCGCCCTCCCCAGCCATAGAGAGTTACAATAATTGAAAATCTTCCACCTTTTTTATACTTTTGATACAGAAAATGAAGCTGATTACTTGCAATCTCCCCAGCCATTCCATGTGATCTGAGTGGACGTATGTTTCATGCCAAGATTGGGCTATTATGTCACATGAAACATATTCACAAAGCATTGAGAGTGTGAAAATGTAAACTGCTGAAGAATATGTTTATTCGGATACGAGTTGCAGCCGCCGCTGACATTCCAGTACAGCTTAAAGGCGAAGAAAAAATAATGAAATTGTAAAATAGAGAAAACAAAAGTAATACCAGCTTTAGCCATGGCAGAGTGGCAAAATAAAATGACAAGAAAGAGAAATATTAACCTATCGCATGATGAAACTAGAATCTGAAATGCATGATAGACTGATAAATCCTTTTCTTCCCATACTGTTGTAATGTTCATTTCAGATTAATAGACTGAATTATGACACAGAGATTAACACTTACTTGAACACAATGGTTCATTAAAGTAATCCAAATTTAGTAATTTGAGATACAAGTAGTCATAAAAATTCAATAGTTAATTTTACAATTCATATTAATTATTTTAAAACATCAGATTTCTATAAGATACTATATGTTGAAAATGTTTGGCATTTATTTGAATATCGAATTTCTAAGAAACATTGTATTAGAAGTTTCGGAACAGGATTTATTTCATTGGAAAATTTTAATTAGATTAACCTGGCTTGTAATTTCAATATGTTGTCGACCAAGCTTGCAACAGACGCCATAATAATTAATCATTTCGTGTGGCTATTTCTAGGTGAGGCAGACCCTCCGATGAGGGTGGGCGGCATCTGCCATTTGTAGGTAACTGCGTGTTATTGTGGTGGAGACATATAAATTATACACAGAACATACGGTACACAAAATTTGATGTAATCCTAAAACATGTTTCTAAGCAGTAGGAATCTTATGAATATATAATTTAAAATATGAAGTGTGGTTGAATTGGGCAAGGGCTATGGCACTCAAAATGCTTCAAATGAAATTGAAATATTACGTGTGTTATAGGTAAGCATTAAATAATACAAATACACTAAACATGCTGAAAAGTCTGGAATAAAAGCACAAATGAGGTGCTCTGTGTTGTAGGTTAAAAATTTTTAGTATTATTTTAGACTCGTTGAATTCAGTAGGTCCTGGTAATACATAACGGTTGTGGACCGAATGCTATAGTACTAAGAATGAACACAATGTAAACTGACACATATATAAAAATATACAAGTATGTACAATGTCTGAGTAACAAAATTTGTAGTTGTCTCTCTAGAAGAAGAGTCGACTATACACTGTATCAGGTTGAGCGGAGAATTTAGTACTTGGTGTATTAAGTAACCAAGTCATGTTGATAGGGCTGCATGGTTGATTGTTGGGCAGACTGATATTGAAGTTTTTGAATTCTTCTTGAGAAGAAAGTAGACACTGCTCGTGGTGACATTAATTGGTGGAACTCTCAGTTCATAGCGGAAAACAAAATGGACCTATTAAAATTGAGAAAAGCCAGTAAAATGCAAAGTACGTGGAAAGAGGAAAAGATTACCACAAAGTGAATGGACACTCACCTCCCGCTGTGGTGTGTGTAGCTTAGCTGATAGTGTGCGACTGGTGACGGATGGAGGAATATGGGAGGGGAGGAAGGCAGACGCATACGGGTTGGGTAGAGTGGAGGTGGCATGGGAAGGGGATGGGGGGGGGTGGAAGGGAGAGGAGGGGGGAATTTAAGGCGGAGCTGAAGGGTGTGGGAGAAAGGGTAATTGTTTCGGAAAAGTACCTTTAATTAAACTTAGGATTGAATTCCACTAGCCTGCAAAATAAAACTTTTTTTGTGCGGTAAAAACGAAACTAGGTGGGCTCTATGAATTTCTTAACGCAGAATTCGAGAAAAAAATTAGTTTTGGCGAATCACGTCTGGTTTGGTGGCAATTTTACAAAATATTATTTTGTTCTTACGTAAAATTGTTGATACTTAGTATTGATTAAATTTGATGTATTAATGTAAATTTCAGCTTGCAAAACATAATCATATTTTGCATGCATTGAATACACATAAATGCTGCTTTGTAAGCAAGTAGATAGTATGTATTATATTTTTAATGTATTTTGAAATTCGTGAAACTGAAGCATAAAGCGCCTATTTAGTTTTGACTGTACAGTTGCTTTTAAATTAATATAACCGTACCTTGAATAAAAATTACATCGTTAAACATACATAGTTTTGTTACTTACATTATGTGCAGGTTGGATTCACACCTCCGTCTTTTCCCGTTTTCCGTGGAATTTCCGGGTTTTTGAAGTTCTTGAATGATCTCTAGAAGGGTCGTCTCGTGCAATCGACCAACAGTAATCGGCCATCATATTCACATCCCAACGTCCCTGATAGCGTCGTTCTGCATCTTTGAGATCCTGGTGAAACCTTTCACATTGTTCTTCACTGACACCTCCTAAATTTAGAGGGAAATAATCCAGATGCGAAGCTAAGAAATGAAGCTTAAGGCTCATATTACAACCGAGTTCCTTAAACTTTACCAACGTTTTCCTTACAATTTCTTTGTATTGAGGGTCCTTAACGTTGCCAAGGAATTTAGTCACATCTTTGAATGCGTTCCATGCCTCTTTCTCAATTTTGGTCATCGTGTCTGTGAAAATTTTATCCTTCATCTGTTTACGAATCTGTGGTCCATCAAATATGCCTTCTTTGATTTTTGCATCTAATAATGAGGGAAATTTAGTGGATAAATATTGGAAGCATAGGCTACTTTTATCTAATGCCTCGACGTACAGTTTCATCAATCCAAATTTGATGTGCAAGGGTGGAAGTAGAATTTTTTCATGGTCAATAAGGCTTACATTCAAGACATTTTTGGATTCTGGTTGTAGTTGTTTCCTTTCTGTCCAATTCACTGTATCCCAATATTTATCCCGTGCCCTGCTATCCCATTCGCATAGGAAACAGGGAAATTTTGTATAGCCTTTTTGTTGTCCCAACAACAATCCAGTGATCTTCAAATCACCGCAAATTTGCCACCCATGCTCATGATATTTAATTTTTTCAAGCACCAACTTTAAGGTCTCGTATGTTTCAGACATTTTTGTGGAGTGTGCAAGTGGACAGATGCCAGAACATTTGTATTATGAAGCAAAACAGCCTTTAAACTTATTTTGGAAGAGTCAATAAAAACACGCCAGTTACTAGGATCATACTCTTTCTCTCCCAATCAACGTAGAAGATTTGAAACATCCGTATAAAATACAAGTTCATCTTCTTGAGTATAATACTTTCGGACTGTTATCTTTGAAAGGAAACTGCTTTATCAGTCCATCATAAACATTGCATACGGGCTGGGGCTTTTAACACGTCTGTTTATTCAAGTGGTCCAAGATGAAAGACAAACTCTCAACTGTCTTATCTTCAATCCGCAGTCTATTGCGTATCTGGAGGAGTTTGTTATGAATATACCAGGAAATCCCCAACTACAAAATGCAAACAATAACAAATCAAATCACATAATTGTATTCTAAAAAAAGTTGCGCAAGAACATCTCTCAACATTACATCTTACGAATTCATGCAGATACTAAAAACCGAATTGCATCAAAACTAGACGTGATAGGAAAAAAATAGCATCATTTTCGGAATCAGGGCAGCAATTTCCACAATAATTACATATTTTCTATGTTACCGCAAAATCATGTTGGCTAGTGTTCTGGTTGGCTGAATTGTTTCTGAGAAAAGTGATAAATAAATCGAAAAGGATGTTGGGTTTCTCTGAGATTTCATTAAGATTGTAATTGGCGTTAAAATATTGGTCTAGGTGTATGTAGTAATTTTCCATTATGTTGAGTAAAGGACCCTTATTTGCTAATTCAAGGATGTCCATGTCATGTTCGATATTGGTAAAATTATGGCTATAATCTTGCATGTGTTGGCCGATAGCTGAAAACTTACTGTATTTTATTGCGTTAATGTGCTCATGGTATCTTATATTGAAGTTTCTTCTGGTCTGTCCGATGTAGGATTTATCACAGGTATTGCATTTTATCCTATAAACTCCTGATTTTAAATAACTGCTGGTCTTGTTGATATGTGAAGTATTGTGTAAAACGTTCATGTTCTTAACCCTTAAGTTCATAACCGTTGATGATTGTGGTGAAGGATAGTGATGTGTGGTGTGTGAGTTGCAGGGAATTTGGGGACAGCACAAACAACCGGCCCCCGGGCCATTGGAATTAACCAATGAAGGTTAAAATCCTCGACCCAGCTGGGAATTGAACCCAGGACCCTCTGAACCGAAGGTCAGTACGCTGACCATTCAGGCAACGAGTTGGACAACAGACACCATTACGATGGTTTTCAATTAAAAGCATAATTGCACTGGTAATTCATTCTTGATGTTTTGATGGTATATTCAAAATCACCAAATAATATGAAGAAAGTGGAATTTTAAGTACAAATGTACTTATATGAAGCTTGACTATGGAGATGTAGTTTCATACAAACATGCTTTCAGATAGGTTGTAAAAGATTAGTCACCATAAAGAAAGAAAATATTAAATTCACATACTCTTACTGATATTGGGAAATTGAAAAAAAAAATTACAAATCTGTAGATCTGTAAATTTGGTTAATTTTAATCAGGATCTACAGGCTTGGGTAGTTGAGGTATGGTTTTAGCATCCATGCTAACGAAGGGGAGCATTGTGTAGCATATGTCTACACGCCTAGACTTCTTAGACCAGTGATGTTCAAACTTTTTCTTTGGTTACTGAAGCAAGACTATATTGCTATTATAACAGAAATATAAAATGATGATTGTTTGCTCAATGCCAAACATTATTAACTGTAATCATCATCATCAGCTTTTCCCACCTGCTTGGGATCCTTGCACGCACTCAGGCATGAAAGAGTTGTGGCCAGGGATATAAGGTCGCATGCCCTTCCTGAAATCCCAGCAACACCAGGAATCAAACCACGGTCGCTGGGATGACAGACAAGCAGCTAAGCCGTTATACCACCCTGTTCCCCAATAATAAAAAAATTGTATTGTACTGTATATATATCGTCACTGGGCAAAGGAAACTCTTTCGGATTAAGTTTACAGAAGAAGCCCAAAACTGAGCGGTCAGCAATGGCGGGAGAACTGTTCCTCGCATTTTTGATGTACTGGATCTGCGTAATACCACCTAACTCAAATCAAATAAAAAATCTCTTTATTTGCAAATGAGGTGTCTACCTCGGTGGCAAATGGTACACTAAAATACATTATTGTCAAGCACTAAATTTTAAATTAACAAGAGAAGAAAATTTTCCTTTAATACAATATTATACAATTTATGCTAACAATATTTTCTATTAAACACACAGCTCATCCTTAATAAATTTATATTGTTTACAAAATTTTACTTATAATATCTCCTGTACTTACAAGTATAATGAACTCGTATACAGTATGTGGAATTACTTCAAATAATACTATACAACTAGTATAAGATTAAAATTTACATTGCATTTATTTACTTATTTATTTTTTACCCATTTTGGAACGTAAGTAGCATAACGACCTGCTGCGTCTTAACCAGAGCCCCTTTTGCCACCACTTTTCAGAGTTCCTGAAGGGCCTTCACAGCTACCATAGCGGTCCCAGGGCCCTCGAAGTCCCCACTGTACTTCACCCCTACAGGCAGTCCCCTACTTTGGCTGTCCAAACTCCTTAGAACAGGGATGGAATTAATTTACTCACACATTTTTTATTTACAATAACCTGCACTGGTCGAACGCCCTCTAACATTTCATTTATTTTCTCTGTTGCTGTTTATTCTCTTCTTGAATATATGTACAGATTTTGGAAAAGGATCAAACACTAACCCTGGTAAACTGTTCCACTCCTTCACGCCCTTCCCAATGAAGGAAAATTTACCCCAATCGCTTCTGCTAAAATTCCTTCTAATTTTATACTTGTGGTCAGTCCTGCCGATATAATTATTTTCCAACTGAAGCCTCTCACGCCATGCTTCTTCTCCTGTATAGGCTCTATATAATCCTATAAGTCTAGTTTTCTCCCTTCTCTTACTTAAAGTTTCCCACCCAAGTTCCTTTAACATTTCTGATACACTACTCTTTGCCCTGAAATCCCCTCTTACAAATCTTGCTGCTTTTCTCTGCACACTGTCTATTTCTTTTATTAGGTATTCTTGTTGAGGATCCCAAACACTATTTGCATATTCCAATAATGGACGAACCATACTTAAGTAACTTTTCTCTTTTAATTCTTTGTTGCATCCTTTAAGTAGCCTCATTATGACATGTAACGATCTGTATGTTTTCCCAACAGTGTCATCCACATGACCCTTCCAGTGCAAATTACTTTCAAATCTCACACCTAAGTATTTGCACTTGCCATCTACCTCATCCAAAGTATATTCAAATTAAGTTTTAAAACTCCTGTTCGTAAATGTTGTAAGAGTTGATTTGCGTCCATTAACCTTCATATTATTTTCTTCAACCCATTGTTGGATACTCTCAAGGTCCCTTTGTAATTCTGAACAGTCCTCAGTGTTATTTATTTCCCTATAAACAATTATGTCATCTGCATACAATCTTACTTTTGATGTTATATTATTCCCTAAATCATTTGCGTAGAAAAGTAACGGACCATTTATACTACCCTGTGCAATTCCCTTCCGAACTTTCTCTTCCTGCAATACATTATTTCCTACTTTGACTTTGTGAACCCTTGAATTTAGAAATACCGGGCGAGTTGACCGTGCGCATAGAGACGCACAGCTGTGAGCTTGCATCCGGGAGATGGTGGGTTTGAATCCCACTGTCGGCAGCCCTGAAGATGGTTTTCTGTGATTTCCCATTTTCACACCAGGCAAATGCTGGGGCTGTACCTTAAGTAAGGCCATGGCTGCTTCCTTCCAACTCCTAGGCCTTTCCTATTCCATCGTCGCCATAAGACCTATCTGTGTTGGTGCGACGTAAAGGAATTAGAAAAAAAAATTAGAAATGTTGTTTTCCAACGTGTCACCCTTACGTCCAATCCTATTCCCTCCAATTTCTTTAATATTTCATGTTCCACTCTATCAAAGGCTTTGGAAAGATCTGTGGCTATGCAATCTAACTGGCCTCCTGAATCCAACTGATCTGATATGTCCTGCTGAAATCCCACCAGTTGTGCCTCACAAGAAAATTTCTTCCTAAATCCATACTGGCTTCGCAAGAACCAATTTTTATCATCACATATCCCCCTGATGTACTTTGATATTAAACTCTCCAGTATTTTACAAACTATACTGGTCAGGCTGATTGGTCTGTAGTTCTCTGGTTTCCTTTTATCACCCATTCCTTTATAAATTGGTATTATTATAGATTCCTTCCATTCCTTTGGTATTACCCTATTATTTATGACATAAGTCAAAGAGAAATTTTAAATAAGGCATTATGTACCACCCGATTGTCTTTATACCTCCCCAGTAATTTGATCTCTTCCTGCTGCTTTTCCTTGCTGAAGCAGTTGGATTTCTCTGAAAATATCTTCGTTTGTGAATGAGAAGCTTCTTGTTTCCCTATGTGTCTCTCCCTCTCTATCTTCTGTTTTGGTTTCCAACTCCTGACAATCTTCTACTGAATCTCTGAATTTCCTACTAAATAGGTTTGCTTTCTCACTATCTGTTAAATAGTGTTCACCCCCTTCTCCCACCATTGTAGGAATTTGGATTCCTTTTCCTTTTTGTTCGCCATTCATATAATTCTCATTTGCTTCCTTTTTCACTCTCTTCAGTTCCCTCTTTAGCTGTTTTCTAGTTTCTCTACTCTCCCTACTCTCTTTAATTTTCCTGTTTACTATTCTACATTTTCTTTTTAATTTTCTTATTTCCTTTGTACTGTATAATAAACAGGGTCTGAGGTCTTTTTTTGCTAGTTGCTTTACGTCGCACTGACACAGGTCTTATGGCGACGATTGAGGTCATTTTACCCTTCTTAACAGGTACAAATCTCTTCTCTCCTTCCCAAATGATTCCTTTAAATTTAGCCCAAAGTGTATCCACATTACTCCCTTCACTTATCCAACAACTGAATTGTGATTTAAGGTACGTCCCAACTTCGTCAACTTTAGTTTTTCTGTACAATTTCTTGTCTTTCGCTGTATCAATCTTGCTCCATTTCTCATTCCATTTTTTCCCATTACCTTTCCATTTAGTTTTACTCAACCCTGGATTGATATTTAGCTTCTCTCCATGATGTCCACTAACTCTTCACATTTCCCAGTGAAACTCAGTACATTGATTATTCCTGTTCGAGTGTGTTGTCTTCACCGGAGTTGTTGCACAATAGCAAGGCCTGGCCTATCAACAGGATGTGAGCCATCATACCTGACATGGGTCTGTGGGTTCTGTTGTCTGCTCCAAGTTTTTTGTTTGCATCCGAGGCTCGTATAAGACTTGAAAGTGATAATATGTTACGGCATTACATCACTTTTACACTTGAAATGAGGAAACACACTTGGTTACCCTTGGAAGAGATGCCTTTAAAACATTTTTAGATTCTCTTTTGATGTACTGAAAATAATATTTCTTGATATTTAACCAAAGAGTGTTTTTTCACCAAATTTTATGATTAATACAAAGACATCCAATTATGCATCACCTTTAGCATGGCAGAGCTCAATAAAATACTAACATGTAGCAGTCAGGTAATTTACAGTTTTACATCCAAGTGCCTAATATCGAAGTTAAGGTGATATATAATTTAGAAACAACTTTGATCAATACCTAGATTTACAATTGATCTCAATGATCATATAGATTTGATTTGACTCATATGTACTGTACACGTCTAATGTGCTTAGCAATGGGGTCATTGATTGATAAAGAAGTTGGAGGTATAAATTTCAAGGCAGTATAAGGACTGTAATAATGAGCAGCTAATTTAGAAGAAATTTTATTAATTGCCTTACTGCCGGAGTAGGTTTTAACAAAAACTGTATCCCCAACTGAGAGCAATGAAACTGGGGTTAGGGAAATAGGGGGTGGCAGTAACGTGCCAAACAGAGATCAAAACAAAATTTCTTGAACATATTACATGTGAAAGCTTAGCATTATCAGACACAATAGACCTTAGGAAGATCAAATATAGAAAAGATTGAATCAGGACTTGAGATAGCATTAAGAGCATCCACTTTCTCATCGAGAAAATCCACGAAAAATGGCTGAAGCTATCCGCACATTCAAATGCGAAACAGCTTCCTTTCAAGCTGACTGGAAAAGCTTCAATGTAGTATATAAATAGTCTTTCCATCAGTCTAGGCGCCACGTGAAGAAGATAACAATCCAACGCGGATATTGAGACTGGGTTTACTGATGGTGCACAATCTACCTGCTTTCAGCATTTCTTTGACTGAAAATCTATTCCTTTTGAGATGTGTGTATGTACGAAGTGTGTTCAAAAAAAGACCGAACTTTGTAAATTGCGCGCAAACCGCAACATTGAGTGAGTTGTGTCTGTGGCGGCGCCTAGCGGCAACTTCTGACAACAGACCGCTGCTTACCGCATTCCATTGCCTGCATTATCAGTTGAGTTAGAGCCTCTGAAGTGATTGCGTGTGTCACATGTTCGTCGAATTCTATAATGAAACAGCTTGAGGAACAACGCGTATGCGTGAAGTTCTGCTCCAAAGTTGGGAAAACGTTTGTGGAAACATTTGAAATGTTGAAGCTAGCATACGGGGAGGAATGCATGAGTCGTACACAATGCTACGAGTGGTTTAAACATTTCAAAGACGGTAGAACGTCTGTCACTGAAGACCCTAGGCCTGGGCGACCTTCCACATCAACAGACGACCGCCATGTCGAGAGAGTGATATAGATGTTGATTCCCATAGGGAATCTGAAATATTTGTCCTGAATGAGCAAATTTATAATACCAATATAAATGGTCCGTTATTGGACATTATAAATTTTCCAGCTAGCTCATTCTTGGTTGCCAGCGTTTCGCCCTCGTGTGCTAGGTTGGGCTCATCAGTTGGTACCTAACACACCTACCAATACGCTGGCTAGTGCATACCGTGGAGGCCACTGCGTAGGCTAACTGGAGCCACCGGCAGTGCCAATGCACTAAGAGACTTTGTCTCATCACTAAAAATTGATGCCTGCTTGGCCATCAGATGATATAGATGTTGATTCCCATAGGGAATGTGAAATATTTGTCCTGAATGAGCAAATTTATAATACCAATATAAATGGTCCGTTATTGGACATTATAAATTTTCCAGCTAGCTCATTCTTGGTTGCCAGCGTTTCGCCCTCGTGTGCTAGGTTGGGCTCATCAGTTGGTACCTAGCACACCTACCAATACGCTGGCTAGTGCATACCGTGGAGGCCACTGCGTAGGCTAACTGGAGCCACCGGCAGTGCCAATGCACTAAGAGACTTTGTCTCATCACTAAAAATTGATGCCTGCTTGGCCATCAGATGATATAGATGTTGATTCCAGTAGGGAATCTGAAATATTTGTCCTGAATGAGCAAATTTATAATACCAATATAAATGGTCCGTTATTGGACATTATAAATTTTCCAGCTAGCTCATTCTTGGTTGCCAGCGTTTCGCCCTCGTGTGCTAGGTTGGGCTCATCAGTTGGTACCTAGCACACCTACCAATACGCTGGCTAGTGCATACCGTGGAGGCCACTGTGTAGGCTAACTGGAGCCACCGGCAGTGCCAATGCACTAAGAGACTTTGTCTCATCACTAAAAATTGATGCCTGCTTGGCCATCAGATGATATAGATGTTGATTCCAGTAGGGAATCTGAAATATTTGTCCTGAATGAGCAAATTTATAATACCAATATAAATGGTCCGTTATTGGACATTATAAATTTTCCAGCTAGCTCATTCTTGGTTGCCAGCGTTTCGCCCTCGTGTGCTAGGTTGGGCTCATCAGTTGGTACCTAGCACACCTACCAATACGCTGGCTAGTGCATACCGTGGAGGCCACTGCGTAGGCTAACTGGAGCCACCGGCAGTGCCAGTGCACTAAGAGACTTTGTCTCATCACTAAAAATTGATGCCTGCTTGGCCATCAGATGATATAGATGTTGATTCCCATAGGGAATGTGAAATATTTGTCCTGAATGAGCAAATTTATAATACCAATATAAATGGTCCGTTATTGGACATTATAAATTTTCCAGCTAGCTCATTCTTGGTTGCCAGCGTTTCGCCCTCGTGTGCTAGGTTGGGCTCATCAGTTGGTACCTAACACACCTACCAATACGCTGGCTAGTGCATACCGTGGAGGCCACTGCGTAGGCTAACTGGAGCCACCGGCAGTGCCAATGCACTAAGAGACTTTGTCTCATCACTAAAAATTGATGCCTGCTTGGCCATCAGATGATATAGATGTTGATTCCCATAGGGAATGTGAAATATTTGTCCTGAATGAGCAAATTTATAATACCAATATAAATGGTCCGTTATTGGACATTATAAATTTTCCAGCTAGCTCATTCTTGGTTGCCAGCGTTTCGCCCTCGTGTGCTAGGTTGGGCTCATCAGTTGGTACCTAGCACACCTACCAATACGCTGGCTAGTGCATACCGTGGAGGCCACTGCGTAGGCTAACTGGAACCACCGGCAGTGCCAATGCACTAAGAGACTTTGTCTCATCACTAAAAATTGATGCCTGCTTGGCCATCAGATGATATAGATGTTGTTGTTTGACAGTCCGAGAGGTTGCTGATCAGGTGTGCATCAGCGTAGGATCATGTCATGCAATTTTAACCGAAAAACATCTAGGATTTGTTTTCCCACAGTTCAGGCCTCTTCCTGCGCACAGCATCTCTCAAATGCGGTCCGCAGTTATCTGGCAAAACACCAAATTCCTGTTGTGCCCCATCCGCCCTATTCTCCCGACTTGGCTCCAGCAGACTTTTTCTTATTCCCCAAATTGAAAACCACCTTGAAAGGACATCGTTTCCAAGACATTGAAGAGATCAAGGAGAATGCGACGAGGAAACTTCGCGCCATCAAAGAAAGTGCATTCCAGGAAGCATTCCAAAAGTGGAAGAAACGTTGGCAACACGCTGTTGATAGTGCAGGGGACTATTTTGAAGGGGACAGTCTGTGAAATGATGTAAGCTACATAATAAAGTTTTTCTAGCCACAGTTCGGTCTTTTTTTGAACACACCTCGTATCTTCTGGCAAGTTTAGAAAACTCCATAATGTCCACCTAGCGGAGAATCTTGGTATTACTTGAAAATTATAGGAATGAGTACCTGAGGACACACGATCTTATATATCCCTTATAATTTCTAGTCTCCCCTGCGAACCATGTGACCTTGCCGTGGTGGGGAGGCTTGCGTGTCCCATTGAAGCAGATAGCTGAGCCGCAGGTGCAACCATATCAGATGGGTATCTGTTGAGAGACCAGGTTAACGAATGGTTCATCGAAACGGGGGTAGCAGCCTTTTGGAAGTTTTAAGGGCGGCAGTCTAGATGATTGACTGATATGGCCTTGTAATAATACTCAGCATGGCTTAGCTCTGTTGTTACTGCTACACGGCTGAAATCAATGGGAAACTACAGCCGTAACTAACTCCCGAGGACATGCATCTCTCTCTCTGCATGAATGATGAACTGATGATAGCTTTCTCCCAGGTAAAATATTCCAGAGGTAAACTAGTCCCCCATTCGGATCTCCGGGTGGGGACTACTCAAGAGGGGAAGATAGATACTGACATTCTGCGAGTCGAAGCGTGGAATGTTAGAAGTTTGAATCATTGTGTTAGGTTAGAGAATCTGAAAAGGGAGATGGATAGACTAAAGTTAAATGTAGTTGGTATAAGTGAAGTACGTTGGCAGGAAGAACAAGAATTTTGATCAGGCGACTACAGAATTATCAACACAAAATCAAACGGGAGAAATTCAGGAGTTGGTTTAATAATGAATAAGAAAATAGGGCAGCGGGTAAGCTACTACGACTTGCATAGTGAAAGAATTATTGTCAAGATAGACACCAAACCAATGCCAACCACAATAGTGCAGGTCTATATACCTACTAGTTCAGCGGATGATGAGGAAATTGAAAGAATATATGAAGAGATAGAAGATTTAATGCAATATGTAAAAGGTGACGAGAATCTAATTGTGATGAGAGATTGGAATGCAGTGGTAGGCCAAGGAAGAGATGGTATTACAGTAGGAGAATTCGGATTGGGACAAAGGAACGAAATAGGAAGTCGGCTGGTTGATTTCTGCACTGATCATAATTTAGTCATTGCAAATACTTGGTTTAAACACCACAAATGACGGCTGTATGCATGGATGAGACCTGGAGACACTGAAAGGTATCAAATAGACGTCATTCTGATTAGGCGGAGATTCAGAAACCAGGTGTTGGATTGCAAAACTTTCCCAGGAGCAGACATGGACTCTGACCACAACTTGTTGGTCGTGAAATGCTATCTGAAGTTGAAGAAATTGAAGAAAGGAAGGAACGTAAGGAGATGGGATCTATACAAGTTGAAAGAAAAGAGTGTGAGGGATTGTTTCAAGGAACATGTTGCACAAGGACTAAATGAAAAGGCTGAAGGAAACAATAGAGGAAGAGTGGGTAGTCATGAAAAATGAAGTCAGTAGGGCTGCTGATGAATGTTAGGAAGGAAGAAAAGATCAACTAAGAATCAGTGGATAACTCAGGAGATACTAGACCTGATTGATGAATGACGAAAATACAAGAATGCTAGAAATGAAGAGGGCAAAAAAGAATACAGGTGATTAAAGAATGAAGTGGATAGAAAGTGCAAGGTAGCTAAGGAAGAATGGCTAAAGGAGGAGTGCAAGGATGTCGAAGGTTGTATGGTCCTCGGAAAGGTAGATACTGCGTACAGGAAATCAAGGAAACCTTTGGAGAAAGGAAATCTAGGTGTATGAATATTAAGAGCTCAGATGGAAAGCCACTTGTAGGGAAAGAAGACAAAGGAGAAAGATGGCAGGAACATATCCAACAGTTGTATCAAGTTAAAGATATAGATGATTTGGTTCTGGACCAAGAAGAGGCTGTTGATGCTGATGAAATGGGAGACCCAATTTTGAGGTCAGAATTTGACAGAGCTGTGAGAGACCTAAGTAGGAACAAGGCACCTGGGATTGATGACATTCCCTCTGAATTACTGACTGCCTTAGGAGAACCAGCATGGCAAGGTTATTCCATTTAGTGTGTAAGATGTATGAGACTGGAGAAGTGCCACTAGATTTTTGGAAGAATGTTGTTATACCTATTCCCAAGAAAGCCGGTGCTGACAAGCTTGAAAACTACTGCACCATTAGTTTAGTATCTCATGCCTGCAAAATTTTAACACGTATTACTTACAGAAGAATGGAAAGACAATTTGAAGCTGAGTTGGAAGAAGATCAATTTGGCTTCATAAGAAATGTAGGAACACGTGAAGCAATCCTGACTTTATGTCTGATCTTAGAGGATCGAATTAAGAAGGGCAAGCTCATGTACATGGCATTCGTAGATCTAGAAAAGGCATTCGATAATGTTGATTGGACCAAGCTATTTAAGATTCTGAAGGTGGTTGGGATCATATTCCGAGAGCGAAGAATTATCTACAATCTGTATAAAAATCAGTCTGCAGTGATAAGAATCAAGGGCTTTGAAAAAGAAGCAGCAATGCAGAAAGGAGTGAGGCAAGGCTGCAGTTTGTCCGCCCTCCTTTTCGGTGTTTACATAGAATAGGCAGTAAAGGAAATCAAAGAGGAATTTGGAGAGGGAATCACAATCCAAGGAGAGTAAATTAAAACCTTGAGTTTTTCCAATTATATTGTTATTTTATCTGAGACTGCAGAAGATTTGGAGAAGTTGCTGAATGGTATGGATGAAGTCTTGGGTGAGGAGTACAAGATGAAAATAAATAAGTCCAAAACAAAAGTGATGAAGTGCAGTCGAACGAAGACAGGCAATGCAGGAAAAATTAGATTAGGAAGTGAAGTCTTAAACGAAGTAGATGAATATCGTTACTTGGGTGGTAAAATAACTAACAATGGCAGAAGTAAGGAGGACATAAAATGCAGACTAGCATAAGCAAGAAAGAACTTTCTTAAGAAAAGAAATTTGCTCACTTCAAACATTGATATAGGAATTAGAAAGATGTTTCTGAAGACTTTCATCTGGAGCGTGGCATTGTATGGAAGTGAAACATGGATGATAACTAGCTTAGAAAGAAAGAGAATAGAAGCTTTTGAAATGTGGTGTTACAGAAGAATGCTGAAGGTGAGAGGAGATTGATTTGGCTAAATTTGATGAGAAGAAGATATAGAATGATAGGACACATCTTAAGACACACAAGTCTTGTGCAGTTGGTTTTTGAAGGAAGTGTAGGCGGTAAGAACAGTAGGCATAGACCAAGGTATGAATATGACAAGCAGATTAGAGCAGATGTAGGATGCAATAGTTACTGTACATAGAAATGAAAAGGTTAGCACAGGCTAGGGTGACATGGAGAGCTGCATCAAACCAGTCTAGATAGTTCTTATTGTAATACACAAATTTTAACCTAATTAGCTGAAGAACAGAATGTGCATATTCTCGAAACATGTACTAGATATAATGTAAATGTGAAATATGAATACATTTTTTAACACATAGTACTGACTAGGCACATCATCCATCTCTCTATTTACAGTATCATTCTTTACAATCTGTAGCCTCTAATGATAAAGTTTTCTGATTACTGAGAGATTTTAGATACAATACGATATGAAAAACAATGGGTAAAGTAAGTGAGTTGATGCCTCAAAAGATTGTGGAGGTAAAAGCACTGATTGGCACCAATATGTATTCATATTGGGAGATTTCTCGAAGATGGGTATATCTGAATCATCAGTGAAGCTTGTAAAGAAGAAAATTGATTCTGATGAGGAATTAGTCATTCAAGTGAATAGATGTGACAGAAGACCAATATTTTCACCAAGGTCTGAGTGCTCCTTAAAGAAGATATGCCATGAGAACCAGTTTGCTTCTACAAAAGAAATTAAAATGAAACTGGAGCACAGTGACCATTCCAAAATCATATCTTAATGGCTTTTTCATTTAGTTTCAGGTTTGCTTTATTGAAAAGTCTACAATCAAAATTTTGGTAAATAAATCTCAGTTTATACAGAGGTGCTGGAGAAAAGTACCACCTCTATTGTGTTGTTAAGACTGTGAAACATCCCACCAAAATCATGGTTTGGTCTGTCATCAGTTGGAAAGGCACCAGAATTTGTACATGGTCGAGGGAACTATGCGACAAGACCAATACAAGGAGGTGTTACGGAGGAGGCTACTACCTCAAATAAAAGATTGGTTCCCTAATGGAGAACCATTTGTGTTCATGCAAGACAGAGTTCCATGCCACACAGCGCGATCAGTAAAAACCTTTTCTGCAGCAAGAAAATGTCCCTTTGTTACCTTGGTCAGGAAATTCACCGGACTTGAACCCAACAGAAAATATTTTGGAGTTGGTGAAAAGGGAAGAGACAAAGGAAACAATCACAACAAAAATAATCTCATTCAAAAGATTATTCAAGTCTGGTATCATCACCCATGCAGGACACTGTACAAGCTTGTATTTAACAGTATACCAAACCAAATCACAGCATTGATAACAGCTTGTTAAAGTATTGAGATGTTTGGGTTAGTTCTGCTTTTTGAATATTTTTTTACAATAATTATAATCAATATCAAAATTGTGTGCTTTATCAGTTATTAATAATCTGTAATGTTGCCATTGATGCTTTCACGGCCCATACTTATAGACTTGATACTGTATAGGCTTTTGGTCTTATGCCGTGTCAAGAAAATAGGGTGAAATTCTTTACGTTTCGCAGAGAATTGTGCTCTGTGTCATCAGAAGAAAATCTCGACTGTCCACGAGAAAGGCTTCTTAAACAATGACTTTTTGAAATTAGACTTTATAATAGAAGTGGAAATGGTACATTCATTCGTCACCAGATGGCTCCCCAGATGTGGCACAGTGCTAGCATTCGGAGCGGAAGCTGACCGAATCATCAGAATCAGTCTAAGAAGGTCCCATAACATGTGTACGTAACGTATGACATTGACAGGTGTATGACATTGACACAAGCCTGGAATGAAACATCTGGCGATGAGGCTGGCCATTATGGTCAAGATTAATAAAGAGTGATACTGCATAACAAATGAGCTCATTTCATTCAATAATGGCCGTTTTACAATATTCAACCCATTAAACAATGATAGGTGAGCCAGTTTACAAAACCAGACCCCAGAAACGAATTATAAAAAAATCGGGTGCATCTAATAATATGGCCAGGGACTGTATATTCTAGATTTTTCACAAGCAAAAACTACGGTCAAACATTTTAGCTCATAAATAGAATACTTCATCTCAGCAGTATTCAACACTTGAGATGCATAAGGGATAGGATTCCTACCTAATTCGTCTTCTTGAAGAACACCACCAGCTATTGCAGAACCAGAAGCTTCAGTCTAAATGATAGGGTTTTGAAAAAATAGGAGTGGCCGAAGCAGGACATTAGCTAGAGCAGACCTGAGGTTATCAAAAGCTACTTTCTGGGGTTCCTGCCAAATGAACTTAGTAGTGTCTTTTTGACAAAGGGAATTTTGTAAAGAAATTTGCCATGCCAACACAGTGAGCCATTCCCTTCTGGTCCTTAGGTGGTACAAAATCATAAATTGTCTAGGTTCTACACTGGTCTACCAGTATTCCTTTAGGAGATACAGTGTGCCCAAGAAAGCCCATCTGGGATTGGGCAAAAGAAACTTTAGATAACTTAATAGTGAGCCCACTTTGTTTAAGACATTCAACAATCTCATAGATTTGTGATAGATGTTTCTCAAAGGAATCAGAGTAAATAACAGTATCATCTAAATAATGATACACAAACTTAAGCTTCATATCTGATAAAAGGATCCTACGACATCTAATGTGGTACAATTAGCAGCGTGACACTTGACAGATACAGTTTTAATACTAGATGGGTTACAAGCAGATTTAATTTTTCATACCAAAACAAACTGATGATCGATGTAACACTACCAGAATCTACAAGAGCGTATACACATTTATTATTTACTTCAATAGAGATTATAGGAATATTTGCATTCACTATACCAGAAATGCTTTGACAATCACAAGGATGAATAAAATCGGAAGAATTATCCTTATGGTCATCTTTCTCACTGTTATTAAGAGAAGATCCAGATATAATTTTATCAGTTTTGCAATTCTCCTGTTATATGCCTTGATGATTACCATGACCATAGTTAAGTCTGGATGAGGAAGGAGGAAATTTAGACAATCTGGAACTGGTCTGCATGACTGACAGTGAGGATTGGGATTGTTATTAGATGAAAATCTCTTCTTGACAACAGGACACTTATTCTTAAGATGGCCCTTAACACCGTAAGCAAAACACTTCTTTATAATAGTACCTAGGTTAGGGCTGACATTAGTTGATGGATAATTGTGAGAGAATTTTCCAGGAGGGCGTTCATTTACAGGTCTAGAGTAATCATTGTGTTTGATTGACATCTTGATACAAGCGGGTTTAAACTCGCGCAAGGATTTCAGGACATTTTCTAAATGACGAGTATGAACAGTACTCCGGCGATAAACTGCTCATAATCCTATCGACCATTTCAGGCTCAGGGATGGATAGCCTAAATACTTCGCAAAAAAGTTTCAGATCTCTCGCATAGGTGACAAATTTTTGGAATAAAGTTGCACTCTGTAACAATGTTTGGTAGTGAGGTTCTTAAGGGCCCTCACAGGGGTGAATTTAAATACCTTTATGAAATTGCTCATCAGACATCTGGTTGGAACAAACACCTAATATCTCATCTTTTAAAATTCCTATGCAATGAGGAAACAAGGCTTGGAAAATTCCAGAATAGTTTCAACCAAAACCATTTCCAGTCTCTCTTAATTCAACCAGCAATCTCTGAAAACCGAGAGTTTCTTCAACTGACTTCAACAACAGATTGCTATCATTCTTAAGCATATCATTTACAGGATTAGGAGTGACACCAACACGAGGTAACATAGCATTATCAAGGACATAAATGGGTTGATAGGGTAGAGGTTAGTTAGATTGGGGAACATTGGGAACAGAATGATTCAATTCACATTTAAGAGTTTCATTAAAATCATTATTAGTTTGAGCATTAACATTTAGGGACACCTTTTTAAAATTAAAACATTGCATCATCAAGTTAAGATCACTAGAAAGGGTAACAGCTTTGTCAACTGGGTACGGGTAGTTAAGGTGAAGAGATCCTGTATGCTGTTCACATAAGGAGCGACTCGGGAGTACTGTACTGCCTGCTTAATCGATATGACAAAAGTTGACTACCCTTGAAAGCTACAATTAATTTATTGATTTCATCTAATGATTCAATAATTGTCACAGACTCACCCAATTCTGAATCAGTTATTTCAGGAATAGTGACAGGCAAATTGCAAATATTTTAAGTAACTGTACATCACCGGGAGTCGATCCAGTGGACTCCTTTCCTGGTATCATAATTTCATAGAGAACTTTGTACTTCTTAAACATGCATGGTACAGGCTTGGGGCAGGACTCCATATTGGTTAGATGAGAACCAAGAACCACTTCAACCCAAAACAGCAAGGAACTATGGTAACTTAGAATCAGAACACACCATCATTGAGGTCATAACGTTCCTAATCATTAACCACAACCAATAAAACTCATATTAAATTACTCAAAGATAATAACAACAAAACACAGAAAACAACTAAGTACTTGACCCGTAATCATACGAAGCGATACGCGTTGAATTAACCCTATACCTAGTACCTCATCAACATGAAGTACCAAATTCTCATAGTAGTGATTAATTACAATTTTGTTTTAATTACATTTACGTTATAATTCAAAACATACTACATAGGTGGATTTCATATATTATATCCAGATAAACATAAGATTTTATCATTTCCTAATTCATTCAGATGATCTGATTTTTCATAGTTCCTAAAAATTGCTGTTGAAAATTTAATCACCCAAGCTCAAAATGTCGGGCCATTTAAAAAATCTTGAAGAAGCTATAGGAGTGAACTCATTTGATTTCCGCAGGTATTTCAGAATTTTATATGAGGTCGTTTTTCACGCAGCAGGAATCGTGGTCCTCATTTAAAATCTTCTGCAGGCGTGTTTTATAAACACGAGGTTGAAACACTACTATTTGTATAAAATGATACTCCTGGGATGGTATACAAGGGAATTATTCTTGGTGAAGATTCAGGTAGTAGTGTGTTTTGAGACACCACATCACAGTGGCTTTCTTAACACTAAAAGTGCAAAACCCATACTTAACATAAAGACACACAGCCCACTGCTCGACCCCTTCCATTTCTCACCGAGTCGCTAAGCAAAACCAGTGTTGAGAGTAGCCTATTGCGTTGCGCTCTGACTGCAGTTTAACTTCAATAGGGAGAACACTGTAATAATACCAGAGCCTTTGACTGTTTGAGAATAGCATTATTTAATTAGTTAATTCTCACATAGGAAGTAAAACAGCATCACTGAAACAGTTTTCAAAGTTCACAAGATCAAGTCCAAACACCACTTTCTATGACAGCACTCGCATCACAAATAGACAATGGAGACCGACATCCACATTCGCCAGGACAAAATTCAAAAATAATGGGCGACTTACAGATCCTCCTTAAATAGTAAATAATTGAGTAGACACCATTTTTCATGTCCGTAAGGAGTTGTCCCAGAATAATTATGTCGTCAAAATTCCTCCACCATCGAAAGAAGACCACCAGTAGTTGCGACAAAGAAAAGTTTAAATAAAGGGTAAATGGAGCAGGAAATTGAAACTGACTGTCCACAATGTGATTGCAGAAGTTTACCAAAACTATTTCACGGTATTCATCCACAAGTAATTACATCCAGAAAGGGATCATAATCAATAGTCATACTTGCAATTAGGTAGCACATCAGATTACCAGTATGTTGAGTCTATGTTCGCCCATAAAAGAGATGAAATGCACACAAACTATGATGATGGTGTGGCCTGCACTACCAACATGGAGCAATAGGATGTAGTCAGCCTTCAAAATATTTCACTTGATGCATAGACTGTTAAAATACTATTGTATCTCACTAGGTCTTCTTTGCATCACATCCTCATTAAATGTCCAGATACTGCGGAACAGGTGGAAATGGCACGCATACAAAGCTGTAATGATAACTACGAAGATGAGAGCACAGAATCGCAGCAGACTACCAATCATGTTTCACAGAAGTTATAGACTGAATTGTAAACTGGTATTTGTGATGTTCACTATCATCCTCCAGTCGAATAACTGGTTGTTACAGATTTACATTTCTTTCTATAACTACTTGATATTGTTTTCATGCAGAGATCATTGATATTTGAATTTGATTTATCATTTCCAATAACTTAAGTTTCACCTCATATAAGCATAATTTTATGCAAACAAATCATTCTTCCTTTAACAAAAGGTAACTTGAAAACAATAACAATTCAAATTAAATTTATACAGGGATTACAAATACCTTACACAGTTTTAGTTTGGTTGATGTGTACTCTCCTAATGCATTTATTAATGGAATAACCAACAAGGAAGGTCACAGGAGTAAGAAACTGTAAAACAGTACAAGGACCATTAAGACAAGGATCTAATTTGGATGAAAATGTATTCATTCTCTTACTGTACGGATAAGTCTTCACAAAGACTTGATTGCACACAGACAATCTGATTGGTAAACGTCCTTTATTGTACTTGTTCTGAGCATTCTTATATGACAGCTAGTCTAGCCTTTGGTTGGCCCCACACCTTGCATATATTACCTATGTATGTCCAACCCTTGTCCCGTTCCTCTATGGGGTCGGGTATGAAGTGAGAAGAATCTTTGTAGCGAGTTTTTTATGACCGGATGCCCTTCCTGATGTCAAGCTCATCAGAGGAGTTAATGAAATGAAATTAATGACGTGATATGTAATAGTAGGAAGGGGGAGGGTAAAATCAGTTGCTGGCACATAGCCTACTCCTTGTCGAATAGCACCAAGGGGTCTGCTCAAGGCTTAATATCTCCATCCAACAGACGAATCCCCATCAACAGCGTCATAAGCCCTCACTCCATATGAGCACTGTGAAGAGGTTTGGAATTTAATCCAGGCTTTTGGCATGCAATCTAGTGATTAGAAATTGTATACCACCACCTTCCCTACCCTGTCGGTCAACATTCCGATGGTGAAATTTTTTCAACCAACGGTACTCGAACCGGCTAACCACATCAGACAGTATAGACTTCAACGCCTAAATGATCATGGCCACCAGGCAGGCTACCTTGCATATATCAAAGTAGTTCATCAAGTTTCAAAGCATTGAATAATGGGGAATATAGTTCAAAACCAAACATTAACCCGGGAATGCCGGAGTTTTCAGTTTTCTATTTTTAAATTTTTATTTAATATTCCCGTCATGCACATATATACTTGCTGGCTTCAGAGCACAAGCAGTTCACATTTTCATCGTAAAAACCCTCAAATATTTCGATCGGCATCATATATCGAAAAGTGGAAAATTTTGCACTAGGGAAGTAGACTGTTGAGTGTCATCCGCCATCCAGGTAGCTGGTGGATGAAGTGATGATTTCGCTCTCTTCCCGGGCCATAAATCCATATCGGATATGGATTCTCTACTCCTGTGCGGAATTTGCTGTTTTAAGACTATTTATGCTGGTGCTCGCAATTGACATCCCGTAAGATTATCTGGGAGACCCCCTTCATCTTCCTCAGATAATACATTAGATTCTAGTGGTTCATTGTGTTATGACATGGATTTTTTAGTTAAATACACAATTATACAGTTGTGTGACACATATAAATCATTATTTGCAACTACAGTATGAACTGTTACTTTAGAATCACCCTTGGAAGTAAGGAAGAGAAAAGGAACAGAAAGGTGCGGTAAGCGCCGTGTGGTACCATACTGTACCAATGATATAATTAGTGTCATAACAGCTAACACAGAAATGCTGACCAATTGCTTGTTATTTCAATTCATGGACTTATATTTCAAGATAATAAACCACATGATACAAAATTGTATTGTCAAAATTTATGAACAAAATAAAGCAACTTACTTTAGAAGGGCAGTCATTTTTACTCACCTCGACATGATTTCAAATTCCAAGCAGTTGTTGCCGGAAACAAACACTCAAATAAAACCCTCAGTTGATGTCAGGCATTGTAGGGAGTATCCCCTTGACAATGTAAGGCAAAGTTGCCAGATTAATGGCGCAAGAAAAGATCAGTACGAGAAAATCTGAAGTAACTATTAATAATCTTGACCATAACGGCCGGTATTGGGTCCGTATTGACTTAATCACAATAAACAGAGAGGTGGATGATCCGCCTAGTCAATACTATGTGTTAATTTTTTAAATATTTACCTTTCATCTTAACATTATGTCTAGTACATGTTTAGAGAATATGCACATTCTCTTCTTCAGGTAGTTAAATTAAAATTCCTGTATACAAAAAGACCTAGTGAAAATGGGGGCCCTTATTAAGAAATCTAAAACTATGACCAGTACAATGTAACATGTTAAAAATTGAAGTATGGGGGCATGGAATTAAATTCCATCTTTTCATATACAATAAAACACAGTAGGATGATGTATGTATGAATTAAAATGTTGAACACTGCGTCCTGTTGTGATGTGAGGTCACTGTGTCCTTGGTGTTCCAATCCTTTCTTGTAAAATTCAGGTGGGGTGGTATTAAGAATAATATAAAATGATATAAAAACTTGTCAAGTCGATACCCTACGTTAATAGGTGTGTTATGCAGCCAGGTTGATATGAACTTAATATGGTCGATGTTATAAGTAGTGCGTAAGGCTGTCGTGCAAGTTGTTCGACAACTTCAGTTGCTTTTATATCTCCTTGACACATAAACCACTTTAAATAATTATTAAAAAGAAAATCTTGAACGAGTAAATTTAAATCCCTAGAATCATGTATTGAAAATTTCAGTAAGCGGCCAAGTTTTTATTTCTTCAGCCAATGAAATTTTGTCTGCGGGAAAAATGTAAAGCATCGCCTGATTTACATTTTTTATCTGAAACATATTTCCATGAGTCTTGTAGTTTTCCTTGAAAATTGCCCGGAAAGCGATCATGTGAATGACGCTAGCTGAGGCAGTTCGGGGTGTGCGCGCAAGCACAGGCTGCAGGACAGCCTAACTACTTTCGGATTACATATTAATCTGTATCAGTTTTATTACATTATAAGCTTAAATATTTGAATAATGTATATTGTACTGAATAATACAGAAAAAGAACTACCTTAAAGAATAGGTTTACATTAATTTACAGTGAATTAAGAATCGGGTTCTAGCTTAAAGGCAGTCTAACATTTCTTAGTCACTGTTATCACTCATCTCACTATCTGTCGAGTCGTCATTTACACTGATGAATGGTTGCATTGTTTCGTCCCTTATTATTTCTTTAGCCCAATCACTTGCTTGAAGATTTTCCGCGCGATTGAAGCACTTTTCCCAATCTGCAGCAGTCGCACGGTCGATGGCTTCTGACGTGAGTTTTTTTTACGTAGTTTATTTTGAATGTCTTGTTCCTCTCTGCCACTTCTCTCTTGACTTGAGCCCAAATTATTTCAATTGGGTTGTATTGGCAGTGGTAGGGTGACAACCTTACTATATGATTTTTCACGAGAGTTTAATCCTGATGTAAACAAATAGGCGGAGCACCTTGGCTTTGCACGTGGACACAGACGTAGTTGATTGGAGAAGCAATCGTCGCACTCACTGGACTGTATGCGAGCTCGAAGAAAATTAGTACGTGGCATTAATTTAATTTTATCTTAGTTTATTACATTTAGATAGTCTGAAAGAGTACGTAATCAAATTAAAATATGGTTGTCATATATACCGGTGTGTATTTATATTTTTTTAAAATAAAATAGTGATTAAATAACGAGATATGAAGGCAGAAGGCGTGGTGTAATGCAGGAAGTCTTCTCATAGCGAGGGAAAGTCCCAAGCTGTACAGTGTGGAGATAAGGTGTTGCATCTTGCAGCAGCTGTCAGTGTCAGTATTCACAGTGAGAGAAATGGAGCAAGAGGTGCTCTAGCCTACGATAGCTTTCTTTAATATTCAGAAATGAATAAATAAATAACGTAGGCCCTAATCTTCAGCAGTAGATCTCCCTTTAGACCCCTCTGTTTAGTTTCGCACAGCTCAAAAACTGTTCCTCGTCTATTTTAGGTAATATGCGCAGCACTGTATGTCCGAACACGAGACGTTGACGGGGCGGAGGTCGATACTACACGCTCAGCGAATCACAACTCTTTCTTTGGCTGAGGCGTGGACATGCCTTGTTTACATCAGGATTAAACTCTCGTGAAAAATCATATACCTTATTGCCTCAAAAGAGAGCTAATTTATCAAGTTTTCCTTGAAGATGAAAGTATTTTATGGTTGGGTGAATATTTTGCTTCATTAACACATCTCTGGACCGAACGAAGGCTAAAATTACACATTTTGCAGTCAATTCTTGGCTTTTCTTGAAGTTCAGTCTGCGAAATATTTGAGTCCGCCAATTTCTGCACGTATTGCAATACATTCACAATTATGGATTTTGTCTGGCTGACTAAATCCTTCTTCTTAAGCCCTTCCAACCGACGACGCTTTAGAGTATTTTCTTGTTCGTTTCTCGCACCTACTTCGACCTTTTCAGATAACTGACCCGAAAAAATGTCACATTTACTTACTATCCATGTTTAACTGCACTTACAGTGCGAGCTCAACCGATGCATGACAGGGAATGACTCGGTAAGGTGGCCTGGAGCGGATGGGCTTTAACTAGACAGTACTGCATGATCAGCGTTGCCAATCTGTGCTCAGAGGTAAGCGACTCTCGACCATCTGTCGCTTCGCCGTTCCCATATCTGACGACAGCGCAGTTTTCCTCACCTGCCTAATTTGGTGGGCGCAACAATAGGTCTTATTGTATACAGGAATTTTAATTTAACTAGCTGAAGAAGAGAAAGTGCATATTCTCAAAACATGTACTAGACATAATGTTAAGGTGAAAGGTAAATATTTAAAAAAATTAACGCATAGTATTGACTAGGCGGATCGGATCATCCACCTCTCTGTTTATTGTAAAATCTGAAGTAAGGTGCACTGGAAATATATGGTACCGTACGGCGTTGCCGGGTTAAGGACATCAGGGTTTTCAGTGCAGTTTGTGGACAGCAGTGTTAAAAGCATATTGAATCCTATGTAAGCTAGAATCCCATCTAGAGTGATCAGAGCAGTGACATGCAATAAGTGCAAATCTCAGATTGCTATTAACTCGCTCAGCAAAGGATGGATTAGGATAATAAGGTGTGGTAGTGACGTGGAAAATTGATCAATCAAAACAGAACTTCTTGAACTGATGACACGTGAAAACGTTTATGTTGTCAGACATAATAAACTTACATGGACCAAAAGAAGAAAAGATGGAGTTTAATTTTAATATAGTAGTTCGGGCATTCGCAAGCCTGGTTGGGAATATCCAGTAAAAGTGGGAAAATCCGTATATGCCCACGAAGGTGAACTGGTGGCCCAGTCAGAACTTCGGGAACAGTCCATTGTGATCTATATATAACCTTTCCATAGATCATGTAGCCAAAAATCCAACACAAGTATTTAAATTGGGTTTACTGATGACACAGATTAACAGGCTTCAACCATCCCCTTAATTTCCATATCACCGAGCTCGATAGCTGCAGTCACGTAATTGCGGCCAGTATCCAGTATTCGGGAGATAGTAGGTTTGAACCCCACTGTCGGCAGCCCTGAAGATGGTTTTCCGTGGTTTCCCATTTTCACACCAGGCAAATGCTGGGGCTGTACTTTTTTTTTTACTAGGGGCTTAACGTCGCACCGACACAGATAGGTCTTATGGCGACGATGGGATAGGAAAGGCCTAGGAGTTGGAAGGAAGCGGCCGTGGCCTTAATTAAGGTACAGCCCCAGCATTTGCCTGGTGTGAAAATGGGAAACCACGGAAAACCATCTTCAGGGCTGCCGATAGTGGGATTCGAACCTACTATCTCCCGGATACAAGCTCACAGCCGTGCGCCTCTACGCGCACGGCCAACTCGCCCGGTAGGGGCTGTACTTTAAGGCCACGGCTGCTTCCTTCCAACTCCTAGCTCTTCCCTGTCCTATCGTCGCCATAAGACCTATCTGTGTCGGTGCGACGTGAAGCAACTAGCAAAAAAAAAAAAAAATTACATATCCATGAAATATCCATGAAATAATTGATTTTTTTACATGCCTTAAACACACACCTGCAGGTGAGTCATGGTAGTACCTAAAAAGAGCTGGAATAAGAGCAGGTGTGATGGCTATCTTAAACTTCTTATCGTTGCGAGCTTGCAGCAAATATACTGTTAATGAGTGTGTATGATTTGACAATTTTGCCAGAGGAAATTTGGTCTTTGTTACTCTTTCATTCAGGATCATCAACTGACATTTGTCTATCTCTTGATACAACACTGGGAAATCTGTGAGGATGACATTTACCAGACTGGGGGCCGGTGTTATAATGAAGGTTTAAACTGAAGATTGAGTTAAACTATAACTAGAGATTAAACCTCTGTTGAGCCTAAGGTAAACAGAGGTGAACAAGGAAAGATACGATCTTGGTAGCAGTGACTTCTTAGAAACAATGACTATCAATTATGTTTTGTTTACTTCTGGGAGCGAAAATGTTGGATAAAAACAATAAACGGTGTCCTAATTCTACTCCTAAGGAAATAGATCGATTGTGCAATTAGTACAGAAATACAGTGGCAATTGTTAAGCAGGATGCTAAATAGTTAATTAGTCACCTATTCAATACATTGACAGCTTGTGGGTAATAAGAGCTGTCCTAATGTATTGAATAGGTGACTAATAAACTACTTAGTATCCTACTTATAGTATCTTCAATATTGATCAATAATTATATTTATCACTTGCAACTTTTTTTGCTAGTTCCTTTACGTTGCACCGACACAGATAGGTCTTATGGCGACGATGGGATGGGAAAGGGCTAGGAGTTGAAAGGAAGCAGCCGTGGCCTTCATTAAGGTACAGCCCCAACATTTGCCTGGTGTGAAAATGGGAAACCATGGAAAACCATTTTCAGGGCTGCTGACAGTGGGGTTCGAACCTACTATCTCCCGAATACTGAATACTGGCTGCACTTAAGCGACTGCAGCTATCGAGCCCGGTTCACTTTCAACTGTTAAGCAGGCGGAAGAGGAACCCTGGTACCTAACGACTGTGCAAGCCGAAGAGGCTGTGCCAAACAGACTGGCTACAAAGACGCAACTCAAAGATTATCGAGTCTGTGGCAGTTTGTGGCAATTCAGGTGCTTTAAACCACATGTCTTATGCTATATGTGCTGCGATGAATGGCTCTGGAATCATAATTTGTGGGCCACTTCCTGGCAAATTGTAGTCCACCTTAAGTAAAGTTTCGCCCGTGGCAATTTCGCCTGCTGTTCAAAAGTCCAATGGCGATGGGATAAGGAAGGCGAAATCAAGTTTTGGGTGAAACTGGGAGCTTCTAGTCTGGATCTGCACGTTGGAGGCAGATGTGTGATGGTCGCCTTCCTGAGTCCCTCAGGGATCTGGTCCTCCATCTGTGACTGGGCAGGCCTATTTAGGATCACCGCTGCCCACCCCATATGCGGAAGGCTCTAGAAAATATGGGCTAAACATCAGTAGTCACATTTGAACCTGTCTAGGAAACTGCACTGATAGGATCGCCCTAATTCATGCAGTCGAAATCAGCAAACAAAGAATAACGTTCTAACTGTAGGCACCTGGTACATCAGAACGCTACTAGACCGAAAGGACAGCTCCTATAACCCACAAGCTGTCAAGACTTAACATTGACATTGCTGCACTGCGTGAAACCAGACTGTCGGGCAAAGCACAAATAAATCAAGCCATCTTTTCGAAAGGAAAGTAGGAAGGGGAACATCGCATTCATGGTATTGGATTTGCGGTTGAATCAAAGTTAATGAACAGACTTCGACTCACATCAACCACAGTAAATGAAAGACTCGTGACCCTGCGTGTGTTCATCACAAATACACACTTCCAAATTCCCAACTGCTTAAAAATAACATGGATGCGCCCACGATCCAAACACTGGCATCTCATTGACTATGTACCCAGCAACGGTGACGGAAGAGATGTCCTGATCACAAAGATAGTAAGAAACATTGATGACTATTGGACAGATCATAAACTTCTTAGTCGACTTAGGATTCCCATCCATCAGAAGCAATGTGTCTTCTCATGCACCCTCCCAGAAGGAAATTTGACACTGGTAATCTTACGAATAAAGCTCTTGCCACAGAATACTGGAACTGTATTTTAAATCACTTGTCACACAACCCAATCAACTCAAAAGATGTAGTTTCTGAATCAACCATGCTCCAGAGTATTACCTAACAATCAGCAGAATGTGCTGTTGGCTTTGAGAAGAGGAAAAGACAAGACTGTTTCGGTGATAATAATGAAGCCATAATCAACATTATCAATGCCAAGCGGGATGCCTTTTAATCTTTCACACATCCATCTTCTCAGATAAAGAAAACACACTTTTAAGAGCTGAAGGAGAAATGTCAAGCTAACATAAGGGATATACAGAGCAATTGGTGGCAACAAAATGCAAAAGAACTACAAAATTTGTCAGATGCTAGTAACATGAGTAACATGTCGTATAATATTACCAGATAGTTAATAATAATAATAATAATAATAATAATAATAATAATAATAATAATATGGCCTTGCCTAACGCGTGCAGACATTTTAATTTGACGCCATCTGGCTGTTGTCCGTTCGTCAATTTTGACATTCCATTTTACTCAAGGTCTACTAGATGGCAGTCAACTGAATCTCTCTTTGGCGTCTATGGCTGAGTTTGAATGAAGTTTTTGGGTAAACACCAAACACCAGAGATCTTTTACATGCTGACATCGTATGACATGGAGCATCGAATGGACTTTTTTTCCGCCCTTGAAAAATCCAACTACCTTTGCCAGGTTTGAACCCTCTATCATGGGATCCAGAGGCTGACACTCTACCACTGATGCACATTATTATTATTATTATCATGATTATTATTATTATGACGAGGGTCGAGTCATAAGTCATGGTAACTATTCTTTTTCTCGCAAACAGGAGACAACACGGAAAATCTAAGATATGCATTTGGAAATATAGGTCATGTACTTATGCATAGTGCCTGAAGACAAATTCCGACTTCAGGAGATTCTCGTAGGAAAGTGACAGAACACAGGCCATTGGTAAACATTGTTTTATTATGGTATAGACAGCAAATACACAAGACTATGTACAAAGGACAGGTCTCCACTGGTTACAGACCTTCGAAATAATCATGCAAGGTTTCCACTGTGCGTTGCCAGCGGTGGGGCAAGCATTGAATACCATTCGCTGCATGTGTATCTCTAACGTGCGACACCTCTCTCTGAAATGCTATTATGATGTCCTCTTTGTTAGCAAACCGTTGTTCACGTGATGGCTTCTTGACTTTGGGGATTAGATCATAGTCACATGGGCTCAGATCAGGTGAATAAGGCGAGTGTGGAAGAACCTCCCATCCCCACCGTTGTAAACGACGCTGAACGATGGCTGCTGTGTGAGGTGTCGTGCTATCGTGTAGGATTATGGCGTTGTCCAAAAGATCTGGATGTTTGGTTTGCACTGCACGGCACAGTTGGTACAACAAAAAGGAATTGTAATAAACTGCATTGACAGTGTGCCCCTCACGCACTGGATGGCACATAAGAACACCTTGAACATCGTATGTCAGAATTACCATAACCTTATTGGGCGACTGATTTTATCGAACCTTCTGTCTCCGTGGTGACCCCTGACGACGCCATTCACCTTGACTGTCTCTTCAGTTCAGGTTCATAAGCACGTGCTCATGTTTCATCGACTGCAAGAATGCGATTCAACATGGCTTGTCCTTGCTGAAACCTCTCCAGATTGATGCGACATGTTTCGTAACGAGTCCACTTCTGTACTTCAGTTAAGTGACGTTGCACCCACTTTGCACAAAGTTTACGCATCTATAGGTCCTTGTGTAAAATGGGCCGTATTGTTGCCGCTGGTATTGCTGTATGTTCTTGCAATTCCGCTAGAGTCCAGCGCCTGTCCTCGTGTAAACACTAATCGATCACCATTATCCGTACATCTTTGTCCATGGACACTGTACAGCCTGGGCGAGGCAAATCGGCAGTTGATACTCTACTCCGTTTGAACATCTCCAACCACCTTGCCACTGTTCTGTAGGGCATGGCATGCACAACTAATGCTTCCTGCAGCTCTGCATGGCATTGGCGTGCATTTCTGCCGCGGAGAACTGCTATTTTAATATACGGTCGTTGCTCCTGCTTGTTGACTTCCATTTTGTGATGCTCTCACTCACACACTGAACTTGGGGACATGCTTAGACCCAACTGTTGTTTAAATACACCATCTAGTGGTATCATACGCAAGTACATACCGTACATTTCCAAATGTATATCTTGGATTTTCTGTGTTGTCTCCTGTTCGCGCGAGAAAAAAAATAGTTGCCATGACTTATGACTCGACCAACGTGTTGTTGTTGTTGTTGTTGTTGTTGTTGTTATTATTATTATTATTATTATTATTATTATTATTATTATTATTATTATTATTATTATTATTATTATTATTATTATTATTATTATTATTATTATTATTATTATTATTTCCAAATACTTTTCAGTTGAAAGTAGGTTGTAACACAGTGAATCACTGTGTACGTGGAAGTTGTTTCCTGAAGCATGAATTCCTGATGTGGTGAGACCCGTCCTACCCTATGAAAAAATATATTAACATATTAACTTTAATTTCTTAATTAATGATAACCGACAACTGTAGAAATCTATGTAATTTGAAAGTCAATGTTTTAAACATGCATTGCCCAGTGTTACCATATTACCATATTCCAAAGATTCAAAATTTGTCTTGATAAGAGAAATTGATGCAGAAATAACTGTACTCCTCCTCCTCCTCCTCCTCCTCCTCCTCCTCCTAGCAATACCCTACTGGCAGTGGGTCCACTTTTTGGGTCAATGAACATCATTTTGTACATTCTGTTCCCTGGGACATTGGTCTTCAATGTTGTTGAAATAATGGAGGACAGAGTTGGCATCTGTGCCAAACGCTGCATGCTCGACTTGGCTGTAGTGTTGGAGGCACTTCTCTCCCATTTATTTCTGCAATTGGCGCAATACCCACTATTTACCAAATTGCATTGTTCCTTACATGGGTAGTGGGATAGATGTCCAACAAAGCATTCTTATTTCCATGGTGTATAGCTGGTATTTAGGATTTTTTATAACAATAAACTTAACAACTTCGTGCAGCACAACTGGCCATACCACTGTCCGATATGAAGTGGCATTCTTTTGTCACAAACAATACATTTTACTTGCTTTTACCACATTACCTTATGGAAATGGTTTGTAAATTGAAGGATAACCCTCGCTACGAATTATACAAGACTTTTTTTTTTCCAGGTCGATTCAAGTGGATCATCAGCTGTTTGCATTGACCAAGTTGTACATGACTGATGGAGAAGGTAATGGTGACAACATTATAGCTTGTTCATGGGATGGACAGACATACATCTTAGATCAAGAGAAGAGAAGTGTTCGATTTCAATTAGAAGAAAGTGTACGTGCTTTCTGTTCTGGCTTGTATAATCTCAAGCCCAACCAGCCTGCCACACCTTGCTTGGTTTATACCACATTCACAAATAAGGTAGTACATTATATTTCTCTTTAATATCATTTTCACTGTAAAATAGCTATGTTGGTGTTTGAGTCATCAGACCATAGACTGATTTGATGCAGCTCTCCATGCCACCCTATCCTGTGCTAATATTTTCATTTCTATGTAACTGCTGCATCCCACATCTGCTTGTCATATTCATACCCTGGTATACTCCTACCATTCTTACACTCCTACCATTCTTACCGCCTACACTTCCCTCAAAAACAAACTACACAATCCTGGGTGTCTTAAGATGTGTCGTATCATTCTATCTCTTCTTCTGGTCAAATTTAGCCAAATCGATCTCCTCTCACCAATTCAATTCAGCATCAATGATCCGATCTAGCCTTCTCACCTTCAGCATTCTTCTGTAACATCACATTTCAAAAGCTTCTATTCTCTTTCTTTCTGAGCTCGTTATCATCCATGTTTCGATTCCATACAATGTCACGCTCCAGGCAAAAGTCTTCAAAAACATCTTTCTTCCTATATCAATATTTGAAGTGAGCAAATTTCTTTTCTTAAGAAAGGCCTTCTTTGCTTGTGCTAGTCTGCATTTTATGTCCTCCTTACTTCTGCCATCGTTAGTTATTTTACTGCCCAAGTAATAATATTCATCTACTTCAATTAAAATTTCATTTCACCAAGCTCGATAGCTGCAGTCGCTTAAGTGCAGCCAGTATCCAGTATTTGAGAGATAGTGGGTTCGAACCCCACTGTCGGCAGCCCTGTAGATGGTTTTCCGTGGTTTCCCATTTTCACACCAGGCAAATGCTGGGGCTGTACCTTAATTAAGGCTACGGCTGCTTCCTTCCAACTCCTTGGCCTTTTCTACCCCATCATTGCCATAAGACCTATCTGTGTCAGCGTGACGTAAAGCCACTAGCAAAAAAGCAAATCTCAGGGTTTTGATTTCTTCTCCATTTATTGTGATTCCCTTCCCAAATTCCTCTTTGATTTCTTTATTGCCTATTCTGTATAAACATTGAAAAGGAGGGGAGACAAACTGCAGCCTTGCCTCACTCCTTTCTGGATTGCTGCTGCTTTTTCAATGCCCTCGGTTCTTATCACTGTAGACTGATCGTTGTACAGATTGTAGATAATTCTTCGTTCTCGATATTTGATCCCGATCACCTTCAGAATCTCAAATGGCTTGGTCCAATCAACATTATCAAATACCTTTTCAAGATTTACGAAAGCCATGTATGTAGGCTTGTCCTCCTTAACCCTCTTGCACTCGGTGCGCCGATATCGGCGCGAGAGGTTAAGGCAGGAGCACTCGCGGCGCCGATGCATCGGCTCTGTCCTGCTAACAGATTTTAGTCATTTGTGTGGCTGTTAAATGGTAATAGATGACTGTGACAGTAACTTAAAGCGTTGAATTTGCATTGTACTCAACAGATATACCCATCAGCCCTACGAAATATTTTTATCTTCGACAAATGATATCTGTTGACCGTGAATGTTTATGTTGTGGTTGTTCATGGATATTGCGTGGATCTGGTTTTGGTTAACTTACGAATACAACAATTTGATCTTGCTATCAGTTTAGTTTATAGTTTGTTTTGTTACTTTGGTATATCATATGTTCACTGTACTTCTCAAATTATAATTATAAACCTCCTCATTGTCCGGCTCCATGTCTAAATGGTTAGCGTGCTGGCCTTTGGTCACAGGGATCCCAGGTTTGAGTCCCGGCAGGGTCGGGAATTTTAACCATTATTGGTTAATCACACTGGCACGGGGGCTGGGTGTATGTGTTGTCTTCATCATCATTTCATCTTCATTATGACGCACAGGTTGCCTACGAGTGTCAAATCAAAAGATCTGCACCTAGCGAGCCGAACATGTCCTCGGACACTCCCAGCAATAAAAGCCATACGTCATTTCATTTCATTTTTTATCCTCTCATTACGCGGTTGTTGCACATGCTTGCATCATCTTTTTATCATAATGGCTGGGCCATGATTCCAATATCCTTGAATTTTCCGATGATTTTTACAATAATAGTGTTTTGTTTTTTGTCGAAAGTGATTCATGTAATTCCAGTTATGTTGGAAGTGACGATTTTACTCCTGAAGATTTTCGTGCAGTCACCTGCACACCGTGCATCAGACCTTGAAGAACCTGACATCGATAACAGTTACGTCCACAATGAATAACTTTGTCATACTTCATGAGTGAACTGCAGCACACGCATCATTAATATCAAATTATTCAGATTTAAAGGTTATTTTTTTTTCAGATTTAAGAGTAAATAAGAAAGTGGCAATCATGTCTGATTTTTATGTCATTTAAAACCATTATTTATTTTTCAAAAATTATTTTCAAAGTTTAAATTTTTTTCAGCTTTAACAATGATAATACATCCAAGATATATTCATTTCTGAAATGTTCATAGTTTCTCATATATTCGTGTGATTTATTTTAATACGTGTTAAAATGTTTACGTGTTGATTTTTGTAATTTGGTTGCAAAAAAAACAAAAATTAGTTCGAGCTGCTTCGAGCAATCCCCTGCATATAGGCTGAGTGCAAGAGGGTTAATTCAATCCTCTAAAATCAGACGTGAAGTCAGGATTGCTTCAAAATAAAAGAACCCATACAACTCTGCCAATTTAGGTGGGAGACACCCGATTTTACACCATTTTTCCCACCTTCCGGCTTAATGTATTAATTCTCCCGATTTTTAAAATATCCTGCAGATAATTTTGGACTAAGAGTATAACATGACAAACTCAGCTATTGTGTTATCTGTTTCACATCTGAAGTTATATGATTTGTGTATAACTTGCATTGTGTTGGTATTGATAGACCGGTAGGCTATTGTGAATTTCAGCCTGAGTGATTTTGTTGGTTCCTTGGTGTTATGATGAAGAAATATGACATGACGTTTAAAAGTTTGTACGAAGATATCTTCCTGTATACAACTGAAACAAGAAGAGGCCCAACATTTGCATTTTGTAGTATTTGTAGGTGTGATTTCAGTATCTCACATGGGGGTAAGGGCGGCATTTCAAACGTGCATTCGCAAAAAAACATAAAGGCAATGTCCAGTGTGTTGGAAAAAAAAAACAAACAAGAAACTTGATTTCAAGTTTAAGGATGAAGCAGTCTGCATAAAACTAAGAAATAATGGAAAACAATGCAAAATTCCTATTTGTGACATTAAAAATAATTTCTTTCTCTTCATCCAGCAACGATTGCATATCCTATCAACTCAACATCTCTTTGGAAGAGATCATTTTAGCACCAAAAGGTATAGCTGTTGAGACATCACCAGGACCAGATCATGTTATCCCTGGAAAAGTAAAGTATCATAAGCAACATTTTTGTCAAAATTGAGGTTACGATGTTGATACGTCAGTTGGACTCCACTGCACATGCTGGAATAGTTATCGTAACCGTTAAATGAATCTATAGGGTAAAAACATCGTAAAAAAATAAAATGTCTTGTTTTTTGCTAGTGGCTTTACGTCGCACCGACACAGATATGTCTTATGGCGACGATGGGACAGGAAAGGCCTAAGAATAGGAAGGAAGCAGCCATGGCCTTAATTAAGGTACAGCTCCAGCATTTGCCTGGTGTGAAAATGGGAAACCACGGAAAATCATCTTCAGGGCTGCTGTCAGTGGGATTCGAACCTACTATCTCCTGGATGCAAGCTCACAGCCGCGCACCCCTAACCGCACGGCCAACTCACCTGGTAAATACATTATCATAACCATCATCAGTAATATACAGAACACCAGGTTATCGTAAGCACCAGTCATAAGATCCTAAGCGCCTGAGTAAGTTGCATACAGATTATCGTGACAAGTTTTAATTCTGGAGAGAACGCGAGATGCATCAGTTTCATTGTTCCTGACTGTTGTCGGTCATTGCTGTAGTACACGTTTTATAACTGCCTCAAATCAATTTGGCACTTGAAACATTAAGCAAAGCCTGATGGCGGACCTATTGTATGTTGATTGACAGCTAGTATACTAGTGGAATGCAGAAGAATGGTGGGAAGGGAAGACAAGGGGCTGCTTCTTGTGACAGACTTGACTAAGCAGTAGCTGTACAAATTGGTTCATCATCAGTACCTATTCCCACCATTGTGCACGAAGTGAATCATGCCGCTGAAAATTTTGAACTGAAGTTCAGACAACAAGAGAACAGATGCAAAAGATTGTTCAGTGTTCATAGTTTTTTGAAAAAGGAAGCTGAGAACAGAAAGATAAAACACAAGAAATGTATACAAGAGAACTGTTAAAAGTACAACGAAAAATAGCAGATGCAACAAAAGTGTTGTAGAGGACGGTCAAGAGAATTTTAACCGAGCAAGTTGGCCAGTGCGGTTATAGTCTCGCAGCTGGGAGCTTACCTTTGGGACATAGTGTGTTCGAATCCCATCGGCAACCCTGAAGATGGTTTTAAGTTGAGTTGTCAAAGACGATTCTTTGTGTGATATTATTGCTGTAATAACAGTGAGGATGTTCATAACGTCCCATGTTCCTCCATGTTTTCAAAAGGCAAGAACTGTCTTGATTTAGAAGTCAGGAGATGAGAAAGATGCATCAAATTGGAGGCCTATTTCCATTTCCGTCTGTTCAGGTTTACGTAAGGTTGTCGAGAGAGACTTCGTGACATTAAACAATAATCAGACGGGATTTACTGCCTCACCCAGCATGATAACCAACATTTCATTGCTACAGTCAGTTCTGGCCAAGGCAAAGAAAGAGAAAATTGATGCAACCATAGTCTTCCTCGATATCTAAAAGGCATTTGATAACATTGGCCATGACCACCTGAGTAGAGCCCTAGAAAATTCTACTGCTCCATCCAAACTTGTCAAGCTAATCCTTTCTCTCCAAAAAGGTAATACAATCCAAATCAAAGCCAGCTACTAGAGAACTAACAAGGAATGTATTTGGGCTCAACAAATATATGTATGAAATTTTGATTACAGGACAGTTATGTACCTCTCATTGTGCTGGTGAATGTCTTTTTTCTGCAACACTTTTGAAGTTGTCCACAGGTTCACCAATATCGTAACCAGTATTTTGCCATGCATATTGAAGCATTGGTCTATATATGTTCACAGATAATAGATTGTAAATGATAGAATTCAATTTCATGATAAAGAATCTGTCATGCAAGTTGGACTGCATATTACTGGAATGTAGTTTAAAGTCTGTTATTCTCTTGGCATATGTTTTATATTGCCTGAAGAAACACATGTCCAGAGGTTGCATATTTTGTAGTTTTAGGTGGAATGAATGCTAATGAACATCTTTTCCTCCAGAGGCTTCCAGTAGTACTGGTTGTCCACAATTAAAGTTATGGTATTCAGCGCGGTACAGCACCGGCTGTAATGATCCTAGGAATCTGAAATTTCATAGATATGCTAACTAAGCAATCTGTTCATGAATTATGCCACAAAATTATTAGTTCCGAGTTTTGCCACCAGGCGAAAATATGGCTCTGCAAGTGGTCGGAATGTGCGATATTCCGTAACTCTGATGTCAAAATGTCCTTCCAGTAGGCATTGTGTCAGTCCCTTGGTTGTTGCTTTGGTTGCTTGATTGTTGATTCCTTTTCTGAAGTGAAACTTCGTTGTAACGTAAGAAAGTTGAACTTTTCCGTGTGAAACGTAATGCCTTTTGTACTACTATTGAAGTTGTTTTATCAGAATGGGAGCCATAGCAATGTTGCATTGCATGAATATCACTGACAGAAACAACAGAGATGAGGTCACATGATAAGTAATGGGCTGAAGAAAATTAAGAAATTCGAGGAAACAGGTGAATTAAGTGTCACACTAGGGAGAGTACGGCGGTCCATCTCCATGGATGTTGCTGATGAAGTAGTTGTAGCAGACTGTGCAGCACATTCTCCCAATTCTGTAACCAGTTCTTGAGCTGTGTCACGTGAACCGTGGCTACCCCGGTCAACAGTTCACAAGATTTTGCGGTGCATTTTACACTGGTATCCCTACAAACTTCATACTATTCAGAAATTCAAGCCCCAAGATGTACAATGCCGTGACTTTGCCTCTCGATTTCTGGCACGCGTGGAAGTGGACAACATGTGGCCGGTGAATATTCTGTGGACTGACAAGGCGCATTTTACTCTGGAGGGTGCAGTGAATGCGCAGAACTGTCACATATGGGGTTTGACTCCTCCAAACATTGTTCATGAACGACCATTGCATTAAGCTTACGTGACTGTTTGGTGTGGTTTTACAAGCTCCTTCACTCTATCTGTTTTTCTTTGAGGAGATGACATCTGCACATTACAGGGACCTCCTTGTGCAACACGTGATTCCAGCTCAGAAACACAACTGTGACCACACTGTTATTTTAATGCAAGATGGGGGAACACCACATATCGCTCATCAGGTGAAAGAATTGTTTCAAGAAACCTTCAGGAACGACCGTATTCTCTAGGCATTTTCCAGATGTGTGGCCTTCGAGGTCCCCCAACCTAAATCCATGTGACTTCTGGTTGTGGGGATATTTGAAAGATCATGTCTATCAGGGACATGTCCAGTCTCTGCCTGATCTAAAGGCTAGCATACAACAACATGTCACTCTGGTTTCACCCGATACACTGCGGGCAACAGTCGACCATGCCGTGGTATGGATGCAGCATGTTGCTGAATTTGGAGGTCATATTGAACAGTGTTTGTAACCATAAATGCAAATAAATTTCCAGAACCACCGTTACCATGTGTTCGATCTTTCCTGCCCTTTTTTGTGACCTCTACCATTAACCCATATGCACCCACCTGCCCTGTGTGCTGACCTTGCTAGGAATCTGCCAACTTTTTAGTATGCAACCTTGGTGTTGCAAGCTTTCGGTTAAAACAGTATAGTGGGTGATTGACTGCACGTGTTATCACGGGACCTGTTTTATATTATTGAGAAATTCCACGCTATTCCTCATGACACAAAAAACAGAACAGTACAGAAATATAACACATAAAAAATCCCTTTTAAAACTTAAATTTTTCATTAACTTGTCTTACCTTAGAAGTTCTTTAGTGTGTGGTATGGCCTTAATTATACGACATGAGACTAACATTTGCCTGATTTGGAAATAAGGAAATAATGGAAAACCATTCACGAGGCAGCAAATGATGAGATTCGAACCTACTATCTCCCAAATATGAACGTACAGCCATATGTGTCACTCGGTATATTATTTATTATTTACATAATTTACACCCACATTGGAGCACTTAAATCAATACATTTGAGTTAATTTCTTCTTTTTCTTCTCCCAGAACTTTCTCATCCTCTCCGACCTAGAAGCCCTTTGTGTGTCTGATATAGTATATTGTTTCCATTCAACTGTTTTTAGTTTGAGACTTATGCTTTTGTTCTTCAAAACCCTCTTCTCTTTTCT